>NC_056747.1:1122075304-1122277804 GCF_019279795.1 Protopterus annectens | reverse complement strand
TATGGCAATTACCAAAAACAACAAATATTACATTCCGAATCAGTAGATGTCTTACCATTTTCAAAAAAGATGTCAGAAAGACAAACAATGCTAACTATTAGCTGAATTAAAAAAAATCCTAACATTGTGACGGAGCCGCATGGTCAGTTCGAAAGCAAACAAAATGCAACAGGGACCACACACAATGTCCTATAAGAGTCCACAATAAAACCCATACAATAGTTTGATATAGTATACATAAAAATCTACAAACTAAAACTTGCAGCACCCAGTGTTTCAAACCGGCCAATGGTTTAAAATGATATACCTTAAAAACATGCCAACTAACAACTCAGAGCACTCAGTATGTTTCTGCTAACAAGTTAATACCCTCACTGATGGAAATATACCTCAGCAGCACTCCAGTTATTCATATAATTATTGATTAGCTAACTGGGTGAACTCATCTAGAAACCTTTTTAAGCCATAACCTAACTAGTACATAAAAGGTAAGAAATATTAACAAAACATACATAGAAATTATCACTTGGGAAATAATATATGCTTAATGTACAACAACAGCAAAAGATTAGCAATCAACACATAGCATGGTAGAGATTTTAAGCAGTAATACAAAGTTATATTCTAAACAGCTAAAATAGCATATATTGCAATAACACTTCATGGCAAGTTTATCTTGACAACAGCAGACATAGGCATAACTAAATGTATTACTTTTATTCAACTCCCATGTTGCTTATCCAAGGATGCAAGGCATATATTGAAAAAATATATAGTCCCACCAATAAAAAAAAGTCACTGTACAGATTTAGCCACCTTTCAATCATAAAGTCCAAATATAAATCCACCTACTGGTCCAGCTAAAATGAATTTAGTGCAGGCTCCAAATGAACCTGGATCACACTCGATTCCAGGCCCTCAGTTACAGTCTCTCTAGAACTTTCCACTGTAGGTAGTTCAAGATATGCTTCCTTTCTGGGAATCCCTCTCTAGACATTAGGACCCACCTCTGACATTCTCCATTTGAAAATAAATCAAAGGCAGTGAGCTTCCCTCTTGAGTCTCTAACAAGTTTCTACTGAGTCTCATACTCAGGACAATGAGCCCTGATCTTGAGACTAAGGTGAATCTGCCATTGCTTAGCAGAATTCTCCTTTTATGCAAGAACAAATTACAAAACTGGTCTCATAATGACCCATCAACCCAGCATGCAGGAATTTCCTCTCTTCATAATATACAACATTGTTTGTCTACTCTTAAAGAAACAGTTGTATCTACATACTATTTACATTACTCAGTGGCATTATCAATGCTTTATAGGCTCACATTCTTAAAATGTAGAATGTTATAATATTTACATCACATACATTTGATACCCGAAACTGTAAGATGACCAATAATCTAATTCAAAGCACTGGGTTTTGAACTTAAATGGAGAGTATGTAGGACCTGGGTAATCCATTCAATTATGGGAAAAGTTTGATCCATGTTGCTGGCAACTTAGCAAATAACAAAATGCCAGGGAACAATGCAGGCCAAAAGGCCAAAAAAGCATTAATACTAAAGCCAGAAGTAACCCATGCAGTGACAGTGTAGTGTCAATGTGTCATGAAGACTAATCACAGCTTTCTTATTTACTATTCTAGAGTTCCCTGTGTGTAGTGTCACCAAGTCCTGAAGATTAATCACAGCTTTATTTACTATTCTAGAGTTCGCTGTGTGTAGTGTCAATGTGTCCTGAAGACTAATCACAGCTTTATTTACTATTCTAGAGTTCGCTGTGTGTAGCGTCACCTTTTCCTGAAGACTAATCACAGCTTTCTTATTTACTACTCTAGAGTTCGCTGTGTGTAGTGTCACCATGTCCTGAAGACTAATCACAGCTTTCTTATTTACTATTCTAGAGTTTTCTGTGTGTAGTGTCACCATGTCCTGAAGACTAATCACAGCTTTCTCATTTACTATTCTAGAGTTCGCTGCTACATCTGCTACCTTAGATTCTGGCAATGAAGCCCCATTTTACAAGTCAGAGCTACTAACAACTAAGATAGGTTTTATGGGTGTAATATAAACAGTATTTTGTTCCTTTTGAAACTATCTACCTAGCTTAGTGACCCCTGTCTACCCAAGTACTGAGTTCTGTGCACATGTCCCTCCATTTACAGCTTTTTATCACATTGTCATTCTCAATTCCTTCCATCCTGCTAAATGTATAACCAATTACTTTGGCAGCTTATGTTTTTCCTTTCTCAGACTGGCAACACTAACGTTATTTTTAGAACCCTTACACCCTAGTGTTCTTTCTTTTATTTTAGTTCCTGTGTTTTCTTTTTAAATAATAGAATTATCAGCTCTATAATTTTGCATTTCTGTTTCATTTTCAACATTTACCCTTGAATTCTCAGTCTGAAATTTCTGAGAAACTTCCTTCTCTACAAGTCTGCCCTTAGTACCGTGTTATACTTTTTTTCTTTTGTGCTTTACACAGGCTAGAAAGACCTGAATACACTTTTACTTCTTGAGGTGTGTATATACTATGCTGTACTAGATTTATCCTTCTGGGTAGCTCTGAAAAGGATTCTTTATTTCTGGCTAGGTAAAAGCTCAGCTATCAGAACAATATGGAAGGATTTGACTGCACTTTCCTACCACAGTATATCTCAGCACTGATGATTTATATTCTATCCATTCTTTCAGCACACTGATGTGAATGATTTGATCTGTTTTTCTTTTGCTAGGATCTGCTTGACCTTATAATCTACCTCCTTTATCTTTTCCCAAAATTCAAATGGACCTTGACACTTATCTAAAAAATGATTTACTACTAATGGCACAAGTACCAAGACTTTGTCTCCTGGTTTGATTTCTGTCATTTTTGCTTTCTTATTTTTTTTCTGCATTTCCTGAGCTTTTAATATGTTCTCTTTCTCTGCAGGCATTACCAGTCTAGTCTTTCTTACAAGTTAGTGTAGTGGTTTGTAACACTTTTGAATGGTGTTTTCTCATTTTCCCCAGTCTCCTAAACAATACCAAGTAGACTACTTGGTTGTCCTCTACAGAAGTGTTTAAAGGGTATATATCCCATTGATGCTTGTGGCACCATTGCTATTGCAAACAGCAACAATCCCATGTCCTACCATCTGCTTCAGTTACTTTTTTAACATGAATTTCAGTGATTTACTGAATGTCTCTAGTAAACCATTAGGCTGCAATGCAAACTTGTGCTTTAATTGTTTAACCTGAAAATATTAGCACAACTGATGCATAACCCATGACATAAAGGACATACCTTTGTTGATAAGTATCTCTTTAGTATATCAACTCTGGAGTGTAATAGCACCAGTTATAATTGACTTAGCATTAGTTATGCATAATGGTAGAGTTTCTGATAGTCTGTCGTGACCAATATATACTCATGCCCATTGCTAGATCTTACCAGTGACACACCAATGTCCATAGTAGTCCATTTAAATGGCACATCTGTAATTTTCATTGGAATCCATGGATTCATGAACCCAAGTTGTGGAGTTTTCTGACATTTTGGACAGGATGAGCAATTTTTTTCTATTTTCTTTACAATTCCTGATCGATAAAATTTGGTTAATATTCAAGCCTTAGCTTTATCCATTCCCATGTGATCTCTAAGTGGATAATTATGTGCAAGTTTCCTAATCACATAAGACTTTTGTACTAGAAACTGGTGCACAATTTCTTATTTATTCTTACTCACCCTGTATAATGATCATTGTTTATTTAAATATAAGGATAAGAAGTAGGTTTGCATTGTTCATCTTCTTCCATTCTCACCTCTTTAGTCTCCCTTGCTATCACTGAAGTATCTTCTTCCCACTGAGTTTTTTTAAGTTAATATGGCTCACCTCTAGGTCTGATAAATGTCATTCCTTCTTTTCACTTGTTTTTTATGAAGTTAAGGTTCCAATTCTTCTTTACTATATACTGGTGTAGGTTCTTTAATATCTCAATATTCCTCTGCATATGGTAGCGCTAAACAAAAATTCTCTTCTTCAGTTTTATTTTTTTCCTAACTCACATATACCTATTGCTTATAGACTCTTTTTTCTGTTTTAAACAAACAGGAAGGGAGTTAAGACCAAATGTTTTCTCCTTTTGCAGCATTTTTGTCTTCTTAGCTAAATTCCTCTTTTCAATCCATACCTGCTGCTTAAAATTCTATGCTGTTAGGGTTCTCTGTTTTAGTTTGAAAGAAGGTTTAGAATTCTGCTTAGGTTGCACATTTTTCAAACCTCCTGACTTCATTTCTTTAGACAGCACATTCTAGTAAGAGATTCCTTCTCTTCAGTTCTTCTAGTTAGCTTTATTTCCTACTTTATGACTTTTTCAGGTTGCAGTGTTTTACTGTGTAACTCACTTCTGTCTACCTCCTTTATTCCTACAGGCTGTTTAACTGCCTATCTCTGCTTCATTATCTGACATTTCATGTAAGTGGTTTTCTTCTGTCAGGTCAGTTCATACATTTTTCTGCTGACAACTGCTTTTGTGCTTCCTTCAGTATAACAATAGCACTCTGGGGTCTGTGGTATTTTGATTACATTGTACGCAGAAGTAACTGAAAGTATCTGAAAAAAGAGCTTCCATACAGCTTATATATTGCTTTATCCAAGGTAGCAAAGCATATGTTGAAAAAATATAATCTTGTCTACAGAAAATGCCCATGTTCATATTTCTCCACCATTCAGGCAAAATTCCACATGTAGAAATCCAAGTTCTGGGCCAAATAAAACAAATGTGTTGCAGGCTCCAAATGAACCTGGTTCACACATAGAACATCCCACTCCAGGGAAATAATTACACATTGTCCTTAAAGTTTTCCATTCAAAACCATTAGAGACACCTTTCCATCCTGTGACTCCCTCTCCATGCATGAGACCTGACTATGACAGAGGCACTTTGACAGTCTCCACTCAAATTCAAGTCTAGGCCAATGAACTTCACCCTTGAGACTCCAGCAGATCTGCGATCGCTTAGAAAAACCCTACTTTTAAGAAAGAACACATCATACATTTGGTCTCGCAATGACTCATTACCCCAACATGCAGGATTTTCTCCTCTGTCTAATACATAGCATAACCTGACTGATTTTAAAGAAGTTGTGCTTTTTACATTCTATTTATATCTTGCAATGACATTAGCAATATGTTTATGCCCAAAATACTTGAGAACTTACATCACATACAGCATTCTATACCCTAAAATGCTAAAGGTCATATTTAATTATGGCAATGTATGGCCACCATATGACATCATGATCACTAAGAATAATGTGAAGGTACCGGGCTTATCTGAACCTGGATTGCAATGTCACTGAATAAAGTATACATATTCATTAAAATGTTTGAAATTTAAGTTAGATTTAAGTTGGTGCTGTCCATTCACTGGAATGGATGGACTGGTTGCTGAAGATGCCTTATCCCCAGGGGATCAACAAGAACTCTAGCTAGCTTGAGCTCCTCCCCTGTCCCTAACATATTGCAGTCAGCTAGCTCTTCAGATCTCATTGCTGCCATCAATGGCTTCAATGGTTCTCAGTGCTAGCCTGAATGCTACTTTTTCCTTCAATTTCTTGTAGGCGAAAAAAAGTGCCTTTACTTCTTCAAATTACTTAGTCTGTACTAGTTTAATAGTAAAAATCAGACTGCAGTTCTAAGCTACTTTATCTAAATTTCTCTTCAAACTTTTTCCCGTTGCTATTCCACTCATGTTACACTCTCCTTCCAAAGTTTCAAAAAAGGTAGACTTTTTTCACTTTTCTATCTACTATCTTGTGATAGCTCAGGTGTTACAGTTTAGTCTATTGAGATTTTAATAGCGCTATTGTATTTTCAGACAGCTTTCATTGTGGAGAAGAACATGACCTCTGGCTTTAAAAATTTGGCCATAAATCCTGCCTCAAAACCCACACAAGCTTGCATCATGTAGCTGGGGGTAAGGCATCTTGATTCTGAGTTCTCAGTCTTTAAAAATTTCATTTCCAGGATTGTTCTGGATAGAAAAGACAAACTATTCTTAAAAGATCTTTTGAAGGCAGATGCTCCTAAAATAAGGATAAAGAAAAGAGACGACCAGTGATAAGGACAGACCCAACAGACCAGAGAAGAAAGAAAAAAAAGAAGATTGAAAGAGTTGGAAACTTCCATTCTGGAGAAGCTTTCACCAGCCAAAGTTCCTAAAGTGCTAGCATCTTTTTCTCCTTGACCATAGCTGTCTTTCATTACCACTAATTCATGCATCATTTTCCTGCAAGACAAGACTCTTTGGTGCTGCCATACACTGCTTTAAGGAGAACATAAAGCTTCTCCTCAGAGCAGGAGTTGTCAAGATATCTTTCTTTCTTTCTTTCTCTGCATCTCCAGCTGCATTCTCACACTCCTCTAGGTCCCTCTAGAACTCCATGCAGTTAGACTGGGATAAGATGACGTCTGCTTTTGTGAAGGTGAAGGCTTAGCTTCAATTTGGTATTCTTTTGTCCCTCTTTGTGTCCATGGTTTCCTAAGAAGAAAACAAAGCCATTTTCATCATAATTCCTACCCCATTCCCAGTTTTAGCACTTGGAGTATTGGAATCAGACAGAGATCCTCTGTTGAGGTTCTCAGCACCTTAGGATTTGACTTACTCTGTGTCAATGTCCTTTGCACCGGTGGAGGTGTCAACTCTGATAGTGCCAGTGCAGACTCCCACTAGACCCAGAAGGACTGGCAGAAAGCGCTGCTTAATGCTGAGTCCAGTACTGACTTTTTTGAGGCCGCTGTTAGTGTTAGAACTCTTAGTATTCGATTCTTTGGTATTGAAGTCTGCTTTGGTAAGTTCAGTGCTGGAGTCATCAAGGCCAATAATCAGCATGAATGGTTTTCCCTTTTGGTATACGTGCTAATACTGTCAGTACTGATGGCTTTGGCCCTGGGTACTTTGTTAGAATTGTCTTTGCAGAGGAGATAAGATCAGGCCTTCCAATATGAACAGGACCTGTTCACATGGTTCCTCCCTCATGTACCATTAAAGCAGAGCCTTAAGGCTTTTCATCCATCCTGCCCTCTTAGGGCAGAGAACTCCAATGGCACAGGTCTTTGTCACTTTCTACTTTGGGCAGCTTGGACAATTCTTCCTAATCCCATACAGAAGAAGATTGTGCAATATGAAGTACGTAGACTCCCCATTGGAGTCTGCCTTTCCATACTTGGATCTTGATGAGGAAGAGGCTTCACTCAATCCCATCCACAGGACAGCAAGTTTGATAAAATTCTGGAATGATGTGACAGAGGGGATCATGACCCATGGATCATGACTCCTGAGGAAGAGATCCTTGAAGAGGCCAACAAGTCCTCACCAGTAGTAACCTGGGTGGTATTCACTCCAGACATATTAATATGGTGTGCTTTAAAGCTTGTGGGGAGCTGCATATTGTGGAACCAGTTCTGTGGAAGGTGGACAAAGTGTTGTAGACTCCTAAAGATAATTCTCACAAGAGTATGGAACACCTTGTTGACTGCATTGTAATGTCAGCAACCACCAAATGCAAGGCCCCTGGGGATGCTCAGGCTATCCATCCTCCAAACAAAGATTCCTGTATAATGGATAGATTGTGAGAGTGGATTGGGTATGTTTTCTGTCAAGGAGATGAACTATGTGGTGCAAATTGTGAGGTTTCAGAGAGATCTGTCAGATAAGACTCTGGAAACTCTGATGAACTGCTCACTGGGGACCTCAATTATTTTACAAGTCCATGTACCTTTTATATAACGCAGTGGATGGCACACATAGGTCATCAGGTGCAGCCATCACAATGCAGCATCGAGCCTGGATTTGCCTTCTAGGTTTTGTGGAACACTTAACGGTAGCTTTTGTCTATTCCCCCTTTGACAAAACCTCACTTTTTGGGCTGAAAATCAAGGATAAGCTGCAGCAATGTGAGCAGGAAGGCAAGATCCTTATAGCTATGGAGTTGCATTCTTGGCTCCCAAGAGATCATGTCAAGGAAACCAGAAGGAGCTAAGAGTATCTGGTTTCAGAACTCCTAACAGTCTTTGCACTATAGCAGTTTGACAGAGGTTCCTGGGGTAGATGGAACATTTCATTATAACTGCCATCAATGAGGCAGAAACGGACTGCATCAACAAGGATACTGTAGTTTCTCTCTCTCTCTCTGTCTCTCTCTGGGATCCAGGTAGTATGAACCTGGAATGGCTGTCTGACTGTCCTACTCTGGAGGCAGATGAGGAATGACTTTCCATGCATTCCCTTTTTTAGCTGGTCATCATGCAAGACAGTTGGATCAGGAAATTATATTATCTTTAAAACTGTCACAGACAACCTTCCTCCCATCCACCTTCAGTGCCACCTCATCAGAGGAGTTTAGCTCAGCAAGAGGTTACAAACTTCATATAAAAAAAACACTCAGGAGCTCAGACTGATTCTAAACCTCTGTCATCTCAATCAATACATGAAGAAGAAGGGGTCGTTCTGGATAGTCAGATGCAATCCATTTTGCTATGCTTGCAGGCAGGAGATTGGATGTGTTCTTTGGATCTCCAGGATGTGTGTGTGTGTGTGTGTGTGTGTGTATATATATATATATATATATATATATATATATATATATATATATATATATATATATATATATATATATATACACACACACACACACACACACATCAAGATAGTCAGACCATCCATGACATTATTACACTCTCAAGTGGGAGCCTGCCTTTTGGTCTCACACTGCCCCACTCTCAGGTGTTCACCAAGTGCATGGCATCAGTTTGGTGCCCATATGTAAATGAGAGGAACAAAAATCTTCACTTACTTAGGTGATAGTCTTATCCCTGTGCATACAATTGAAAAACTCATAATGACAAGATAATACTTACTTCTTCCTATCCCTGGTAATAACAGTCAATCTTTCAAAATTCCAGCCAGAATAATCCCAGTTACCTACATTTGTTGGCTGTCAGTGGGACACAGTAAGAACTTGCCATTTTACCTCCAGACAGAATTTGTACAATAGCTCAAGCTGTGCTAGACCTCTCCTGCAATTTCAGATGGGATGCAGCATCAGTTCTCAAAGTTCTAGGACTTATGGCAGCCACCATCCAAATGTATCCATATGCCCAACTACACATGACAGCATGAGAGTTCTTCATTGGACACTGAGAGTTCAGTGATGTCAAGCAACACAACACATGACAAATCCCATAAAAATATTGACTACTTCTTTGAAGCACCTGTCTTGGAGGGCAAACCTGGAAAATCTCACTACAGGAACACCTTTTCTTCAACCTGTTAAAGTAGCCATTTTAACTATGGACATATCATTGCTGGAGTGAGAAGGACACTATTTGTACAAAGTAAGCCAATGGACGTTGGACCACAGATGAGACCAAATTACATATTAATGTTTGTCTTTCTAGCATTGCAGACCTTTTAAGAACTTCTTCCCCAAAGTGCAATGTCCATCCACTCAGACAACATGACTGTGGTATATTATATAAATAACCAGGACAGAACATCCTCTTGCCCTCTCTCCTAAAATGTTATGTGGTATGGGAATGGGTTCTTTCTTCACATTATGTTCTAATAGCAGCATACATCATGGGGGCATCTAGTGTGATTGCTGACAGGTTGAGCAATGGATTCTGATTCTACACAAATGGTCTCTCAACAAATCGATAGCTCTCAAGATATCTTGCAAGTGAGGAAAACCTTTTTCAATTTCTTTGCTTCATTATCTAACACCAAATATGAAATATTTTTCTCCATCATCCCCAAGAAGGATACCTCCAAGAGATGCAAGTACCCATGACTGGCCCCTGGGGCCCCTTTGTGCTCTTCCTGCAGTACTACTTATTCTGAGATTCCTACAGAAAGCCAACATATGCAAAGCCAAGGTCATTGTCATAACCATGTTCTGGCTGCATCAGGTTTGGTTCCCTGTGTTTTGGACATATTTGTAGTCAGACTTACCTGGTAAACAAATGCCAATAAAAAAAATAAAGAAATCTAAGACAAAAATCCCTCCTTCTTCAGCAGCATCCTCAGCTGCTGTTTTGCTCATTTGGCGAGCCTCTTCCAGAAATCCAACCCTTATGGTTAACTGCTTTGTTTCTTCACTTCCAGTGATGGGCAGTAACCCACCAGTCCCATCTCAAGCTATACAGTTAATTACACCCTTTTAGAAACATTCAATCAGGAATGTTTACAGCGGCAAGTGGTATAAGTTCTGTTTATGGAACACACAACTCACATTAATCACTTTTGTTTGTATCCTTCTCATTAGCTTCACACAAGCTGTGTAGCGCATTCTAAAGGGAATTTTCCATTCAGGCTTCCATTGACCTGTCCCTCCCCCCAAGAGACTTAAGTTTTGTATCTGCAAAGTTTACGCTTCCTCCATTTAAACATGCCAGTTCAGCTGAGATTAAATTCCTGTTTTGAAAAACCCTTTTCCTGGTACCATTGCCACAGTAAAAAGAATCTCAGAGCTGCAGGCCCTGTTGTCTAAATTGCCATACACTGTATTTCACAAAGACAAGGTCTGTCTTAGAACAAACCCCTCCTTTATGCCCAAAGTTGCATCATAGTCTAATTCAAACAATCTAGCCATTTAATGGTGTTTCCCTAACAATTTTAACAAAGGTGAATACAGACTACACTGCTTGAATGTGCAGAGGCAGCTCAGGATGTTCTTCATGTTTCACTGTTGCAGCCATCACATTTGGGTTATCCCTGCCAGGGTAGCCCTCAGTTGGCCCGAATACCAGAGATTTAGTATTTCTGTGTCAGTTGCTGTCACTTCAGGACTGACATCAGGTCATCAGTAGTATAAAGTAAGGCAGCCAACACCATTACATCAGTCTTTCTTGCCAAGGAGCCTGAAGCAGAAGCAGTTCGCACAAGTGTCGGTCAGCTGCTACCTGAGTTTCGTTTTCTGAATTGAAGTTGAAGTCTTCTAAAGCTAAGTACCCCGTTGGAGATCCTTTTTTCTTGCTCTATCCAATGTCAGAAAAAGTTAACAATTGTCGGGCCTGTGGAAAGCAAATACCACACCGAGACTTTCATTCTTACTGCGTCACTTGCTTAGGCCCAGACCACGACGTCCCCCGTTATCGCTTTGTGCTTTGCTCAATGCCAGAACTATATATCGTCAGGCCCTTATTGTAGCTAGATATTTTTGCTCTCAGTCCTCAATTTCTGATATGGCTTTGGTAAGCCATCCAACATCAGATCTTCTGAACAAAATGTAAGGATAAAGATATAGAGACAGACCGCACATGTTGAAACCTTCCGATGACGCTTCCGTTAAGCTAGTTGTCAGTTCTCCGGTCCTCAGTGAGGTGCTTTCTCAGCTCCTGATGCCCGCTTCTGTGGATTCGCAGGCCGTGACCGAGACCATTTCGGAGTCTGGTATGCCGCAAAACTCTTTATTGACTAAGGATCCTGTGGTTATCTCTACCTTGAATGGGTCCGGAGCCGCTGAGCAGGCACCGGCTTCTGAGGAAGTACTTCGCTCTACCGCTTCTCGACACAAACCGATGACTTCTTTCACATCTTCTGTTCTTTCAAAAATTACCAAGTTTCTAAGGCTCAGGTTATGAAGCACACCCAAGAAACTGATGACCCCATCTCAGGCACCTGCTTCCATGCCTCAGTCTCAAATGGTTAAAATGGTAGAAGACCTTATAATGTTGATCAGGGTAAGCCAAGCTACCCCTTCCAAAAGAAAAAGAGATTTGTCCCCAGTAGTCTTATCTGAACAGGAGTCAGATGACTCTGATGCCTCTGAATATGAAGACATTCAACCCCTCTCTGCTTATGAGGAGTCTGATGCAGAGGAATCCATTCCTTCAGCCTCTCCATCTGAAGACATTTCCTTTGGGGAAACCCTTCATACTTTAAGGGAGCATTTCCAATGGGAATGTCAGGACTACCCTCAGTCTAAAAAGAGACTCAGGGAATTTTTAGATCTTCCACAGCACAGACCCCTGGCCATTCCTCCTGTCCTGGATGCTGTGGATGGTGTTTTCATGGAATCTAGTTTGACTCCTGACACCCTCCCTCCTGCTCCCAGGAAACCTGACAGGTATTCCAGAGTCCCTGACTCTCACAAATTTCTTTTCAAAAATCCTACTGACCCTGAGGTTATCTCCCAAGGGCCTAAAGGAATTAAACCAACTTCTGCTAAGAATCTCACCCCCTCAGAAAGGGATTCCCAAGCATAAGACAGATGAGGTAAAAAAGTATACACCTCTGCAACTCTAGCTATTAGAGCACTAAATTGTCAGTTTCATATGCTAAAATTCCAGCAGCATGCCATGGAACTCCTCAAACAAAAACTATCAGCTTTTCCTGCTTGTGCAGGAAATAAAGAGTTACAAGACTTAATACATTCTGCAAGTCAAGTAACTAAGCACACCTTACACTGTGGTTTTGATGCCCTAGAAGCATCTTGCAGGGCAGCAGTCACGGGTTATGTCCTTAGAAGGCATGCTTGGCTTAAGGAACAGCCCTTGCCAGACCATGTCAAATCTAAACTATTGGATGCACTCTTGCACAAAGACAACTTATTTGGCACCAAGGCAGAGGAGGTCTTAAAAAAGATGGAAGTAAAGGCTAAATCTATGTAGACAGTTAAGGATTTCCTGTGGGTCCAGCCACCCAGGTTCAGTAGGCATTGCCCCTCCAAACACTGGTCCTTTCCTGCCCCCTCCCGGTCAGGTCAGCCCAGACCCCGGGGACGCAGACCCCCCAGACAACAGCCACAGGGAATGCAAAGATCAAATCAATGGAGTACCTCCACTTGTAAACCAGGGAGTGCAAAGCCACCCCCTCATGGTAAGAACTCACAATGACTCTCCACTTCCACCCCCTCCCTCTGCCCACCTGCACTTGCCCCTGGGAGGAAAACTCTCCTTCCACGCAAGCACCTGGGCCACCATTACCAATGACAGCTGGGCCCTCAACATAGTGTCCCAGGGTTACAGATTTTCTTTCCACACTCTACCAACCCCAAAAGGGTTTCCAGATCTACTTCCAAACCTGTGGGCAGAGGCCAAAAAGCAAGTAATTTCCCTGCTCTCCATGAAGACAATAGAGCACGTTCCTGCAGAACAGACAGGCTAAGGTTTCTACTCCAGGCTTTTCCTGGTACCCAGAAAAGAGGGCACCTGGTGCCCCAGCCTCGATTTATCCATTCTAAACACCTTCCTTGTGATACCAAAATTCAAAATGCTCACCCTTCAGCAACTACTACCTATGCTCTCCAAGGATGCCTGGCTAGCCACCCTAGACCTAAAAGAGGCCTACCTATACATCCCAATCAGGGAATCATGCAGGAAATATCTACGGTTCAGGGCAGGATCTCTGCACTTTCAGTTCTCTGTGCTTCCCATTGGCTTATCTACTGCTTCCAGAGTTTTCACAAAATGCTTGGCTCCCGCCATTGCTTTTTGCAGGCAAAGAAATATTCAAATTTACCCATACTTTGATGACTGCCTAATTCAGGCAGACAGTCAGGAGCTGCCCAAGCACCTGGTCTTTGTAAAGGATCTACTGACCTCCCTAGAGTACACTATCAATGAAAAGAAATCTAAACTAGTATCCACCCAAAAAATTATATTCCTGGGAGCAAGCCTGGACACAGCATCCCAGGTGGCATTCCTTACACCAGAAAAGCAAACTTACCTGATGGCCTATTTCTCTCAACTAGCCACCAGACTCCAGTTATCTGCAAGGACAATCCTGCAAGCTCTGGGGTTCATGGCATCTTTCATTCTACTCATTCCATATGCCAGACTGCATATGAGGAAACTTACCTAAAAAGCCTTTGGTGTCAACACTCTCAAGACATGGAAACTCTTATACCAATGATACCTTGTCTAAGGAAAGATTTCCTTTGGTGGGCAGCAGCCTGCTACCACAACAAGGGACTACCCTTCTCACCACCACATGCCACTCAGACCCTCACCACAGGTGCATCAGACTATGCCTGGGGTGCATACCTGAACAGCAGGTGCATAACAGGGCCAACGGAGCCCACTTCAAATACATCTGCACATCAACCAAAAAGAGATGTTAGCTGTCCAGCATGCATTGACAGCTTTCAGACCCCTTCTCTCCCCAGGGGCTCTACTGATCAAAACAGACAACACCACAGTGATGTGGTGTATCAACAAGCAGGGATACACTCACTCCTACCCTCTATGCAGGCTCGCCATGACCATTTGGCACACAGCCTCAGCCATGCAACTACACCTGTTAACATAATTCCTGCCAGGCTCTCTAAACTCTCTGGCAGACAACTTAAGCAGAAATCTTCTGGACCCACACAAGTGGCAGCTAAACCAAAGAACCTTCACCCTTATAACTCAGAAATGGGGGACCCCGAAGTTAGACCTTTTTGCTTCCCACTCCAACCATCAGCTCAGCAAGTTCTGCACCAGGGAGCCTCACTGCAGGGCTTGGAAAGTGGATGCTCTAGCTTTCCAGTGGGTCAACCTCTCAGTCTATGCATTTCCCCCACTACCTCTCATTACCAGGGTACTGCTCAAAATAAAGGAGAAAAACCAAGGGCAATCCTGATTGCCCCAGACTGGCTACGCCACCACTGGTACCCACTGCTGTGCAGCCTGTCCCCTCTGCCATCATGGCATCTCCCTCAGATCCCAACACTCCTGACCCAGAATGAAGGAGAATTCATGCATCCCCAATTGGAGACCCTCAATTTGGCAGCCTGGCTTATTCCCTGACCACTGTACAAGCTGCCAATCTCAGTAAACAGGTTCTAGATGTTATACGTGAAGCTAGATGCCCTAGCACTAGAAAGTCTTATGCTGACAAATGGAAAAGGTTCTGCACCTGGATCCAGGCTAAGGGAGCTGATACGGCACAGCCCTCCCTAACTCTCATCCTGGATTACCTAGCTGACCTACTACACAGTGATCTATCCTTTTCCTCTATTAAAATTCATGCCTCTGCTCTCTCTGCTCATTTCAGCACTGAGCAACCTCTTTTCTCACACCCCCTCATCAAACAGTTCCTCCGAGGGGCTAGCAACTTGAGGCCACCCAGAAGAGCACCTACCCCAGCTTGGGACCTAAACTTTGTGTTAGAGAAACTCACCCTGCCCCCTTTGAACCAGCAGCTTCAGCAGAATTAAAGTTTCTCTCATGGAAGACAGCCTTGCTTCTGGCCATCACTTCAGCAAGAAGAGTATCTGAGCTACAAGCACTAATGGCTGTAGAGCCCTTCATCATTTTCCATGCTGACAGGGTCTCCCTCAGGACTAACCCATCCTTCATGCCAAAAGTGGTGTCCAGTGTGGCTCTCAACCAATCCATTCATTTGCCCACCTTTTTCCCTAACCCACAAAACAAGGGGAAATGAATAATGCACTCTTTAGATGTGCACAGACAGCTCAGATTCTATCTAGAGCGGACTAAATCATTCAGAAAGACTGATCAGTTGTTATTCAGCTTCACTGCAGGAGCAGAGGGCAAAGCCTTATCCAAACAAACTATTTCCAAATGGATAGCACACTGCATCCATTTCTGCTACAAGCAACACGGGAAACCTCCCCCTAAGGGGGTCAGAACTCACTCTACCAGAGCAACCACCACCTCTACAGCTTTCCTCAGAGGAGTCCCCACCAGGACATCCTGGAGGCTACAACACGGACATCTGTTCATACCTTCACCAAGCATTACCACCTGCCTATCTTCTCCAAATCCAGGGCTGGCTTTGCCCCTGCAGTCTTGCAGGGCATCTTAACCAGCCCCCAGTCTTCTTGACTGTCTCCACCATTTTCCTCAGCTTTGGGAATCAACCCAAATGTGATGACTGCAACAGTGAAACACGAAGAACATAGTACAGTTGTGTACACTTACCATAAATGTAGATGTTCGAGTGTATTCACTGTTGCAGTCCTGGTTTCCCTCCCTCATCCCCCTCTCTTATTACAAGGAACCTTTTGGTATTTACTTTCTACTGGTGGGGCTCTCCCACCATATCCTGGCTCCCACTTGGGGTCTCCTGACAGTTAGGGCACGAAAAACTGATGTAATGGCGTTGGCTGCCTTACTTTATACTACTGATGACCAGACATCAGTGCTGAAGTGACAGCAACTGACGCAGAAATACTAAGCCTTTGGTATTCAGGCCGACTGAGGGCTACCCTGGCAGGGATAACTCAAATGTGATGACTACAACAGTGAATACACTCGAACATCTACATTTATGGTAAGTGTACACAACTGTACTTTCTGCTTTCAAAAAACAAAGGAATTCAGTAAAGACGACCAGGCATTTATCGTTTTCTAAAAAGAAGAAAGTAAGAAAGTAACAAAACTTTCATTATCTAAATGTTTATTTGACTGCATCAGGTTTTGTTATTCTTCTAGCAACATACCTCTTCCCTTCAAACCACTTTGTCAGGGCATGGGGCTACCTCAGGGGCTTTACTCCAAAACCTGCCTTTGGACAAAATGTGTGCAGTTGCTACATGGGTTACTTACCTCATATACATTTGATAAACATTACAGTTTGTATATTTATCCAGGCCTAGAGCCAAGGGAGCCCGCAGGATTTTTTACAGGGGGGTGCAAACCCAAGCCCCGCCCACATAGTCACGCCCCACTGCTACCCCGCCCATGCAGCCCCACCCCCACCCCTCCCGCACAGCCATTCCAGTGTCCCATTACTTGACTATTTTTCCCCATTTGTCATAGACACTGTTCAAATCTCTCAGTGTGCATACCGTTTTATCCTTTACTTCTACAATGATTACAGATATTTGGACTTCATTTACAACCTTTATTTCAAATTTTATAGCACAAACACTGATAGACATTTACTAAACCTAAACAAAGCAATAGTCTTGCAATGAAAGAGACTTAGCATTAAAACTTCTCTACCTTTGAAACCCACATTCACCGAAACAACATTGAAACCCACATTCAAAGAAAATGCATCTGGTCAGTGGTAGGGTAAGTTTACCTTTGGGCTGTTTTCAAATCATAGACTCCTTGCAAACATTTTTAGAACCATGCAAAAGTTATTTGATTCACCTTCCTGACTGTATTAATTATACTATATAATAATTGAATTATTTCCCTTATATAATACAGCACCACTTGTTAGTGTGTGTTTCAAATTTATAGTTCTGGACATTTTTCCTTTATGCAATGAAACAAATCATATGAACCAATAATGACAAGCTGCCCAATTCAGAACATTTTAACCATAAAGTGCCACTCCACTCAAACTTCTATCATACAATCCACCAATATCAATCAATATGCAGAATCTTTGCAGAAGTAAAACTCATCTGAATAATTCCACATTAGAGATCTGAAACCAGTGAAGAGGTTGTTGCAAGAAAACAACTTTATATTTCAGTGTTTCATCTACAAATTCACTGCCTGCTGCCCTTGAAGAATAAATTGCCTAAGTTATATTAAAAAAATGGTAAGCTGGTATATTGCAATAGGGAATGGGTGGCAAACTGAAAAACAAGTTCATAGTTTTTAGGCATCTCATCCAAAGGAGGACATACACCCCCTTAAAATACAAATCTACATGTTGTGGGAGTAGAACCTATAGCCCTCTGTATCAAGATGCAAGTATGCTACTTGCTGTGCTGCTTTAAAAATTCTATACCACAGTAGTGATACCATTTGCTAAACAAAACAGTTGCACATTTTAAGCAGGCTTAGCATGGGCAGCAGTAAAATTTTCTTCCCTTGAAGCTCACAATTCCTTGAAAATGCACTTGAAAATAAATTCCACCTGGTAACTCTAGGGCATTTCATTCTCTTTAACACACACCTCAACATCTAAGTGCAAGAATTCTGGACAAAGCCTAAAATAAATAGGAACAGATTATAAATATTGCTCTCATGAACTTAGAACATTGCTAGAATAACAGGATTTATGTTAGTATGCATTTTTCTAAAGGATATGACATCTAAAACTCAAATGTCTGTCATTATGTAGCAACTTCAATGCCTTTTAGGAGGAATATGGGGCAAAAATCTGGACATTTTCCAAAAACCTGGACAGCTGAGGGGTATGCTACCCCCCCTTTTATATATGTATGTATATATCTCACATACACACACACACACACACACACACACACACACACACACACACACACCTCACAATCTCATAGCACAATAAATCTGGACAAAGCCTGTTATAATGTTGAGGACAAAGGCCCAAAACTAGGGACACATTTAGAGAGTTGGTAGAATAACAGGATTTGTGTTAGAATACATTTTCTAAAGGATATGAAGTCTGAAACTCAAATACATGTAATTATTTAGTAACTTTAATCCTTAGCTCACCCCAGTGATTTGTCAAAAAATCCCAAAAAAACAAAAAAAAAATTTTTATGAGAAACAGACCAAAAATATGACAAATAATCTGGACATTCTGTGAAAACCTGTACAGTTGAGAGGTATGACACACACATACATCCCCCGACCTCCTTAGAAAGTGGATAGAACAAAAATGTTTGCATTAGTATGCATTTTCTGAGGATATAAAGTCTAAAAACTCAACTTCAGTCTTCAATGATTTGCCAGAAAAAACACAATTTTATGAGAAACAAACAATCTGAAAATACACCACCCATTCCACCCTGCCTGTACTCTCTTCTTCACCTCTCTTCCACACTCACCATTACTCTGAACTGTTGATCCCAAGTACTTAAACTCATCCACCTTTACCAACTCTACTCTCTAGTTCCATTATAACTACAGGACTGTTTTGCATAAATGCTTTGAGTGTTCATCATTTACTTTCCTTGCAATTAGACAGACAGACTTTTTTTTTATTCAGAAATTCTACCAAAAGCAACAGCAACAAAAAACAAGTGCCCGCCAAATCTGGATAAGCAGAAGAGTCAAACAGAGGCAGTAATCATTTCTTCTAAAATAAAAAAGGAGAGAGTTTTTAGGTCTCTCAGGATGTATTAAGAGAGATTAGGAGTAACCTGAACAGGTCATATGGGAGGAGCTCCTCTAGAGGATGAGGTGGGAGCCCTACCTTGTCAATGCACATACAAAAACAAGAGAAATGAATTTGGGGGTGGGCTCTTAAGCTTTCTGGACAAATCTCACTGAAGATATGGAAAGTGCCCAGGAGTACGTTTTGGAACAAGCGACCCAACAGGGAGGATGAGGAAGAAGCTGGAGAAGTTTTATTGGAACCAAACTCCAAAGAAATTTAAGACAACTTGTGATGTATCAGAAGGCAGTACCTAAGCTTGCCTGCTAGGGAGGTGCTCCACACACACTTTTTGCCATCTACCAGAACGTGACTAGTCATAAGAGCCCACACTCTTGTGGTTTCTGATGCAAGGAAATCAGCTTGTTCCTCCTTACAGGTTTATACCAGATAACTGATCTAGAAAACAACTGCCAATCAGACATAGTAATATAATTATCAGAAAGACTACAGCTTGCCTTTAGACACTGTCTGGCTCAAGGAATTCATACTGATTTTTGGAAAGACAGGATTGTTTTCTAGTTGGGCCACATACTTTGATATCTCAAAAAGATGCATTATACTTAATCTTCTGATTAAGGGAATAGAATAACCACTGCATTTGACTTGAGGACATACCTTTAGTGGTTAATTAGGTTACATACGAAACCTTCAGCTTCAACATATTAACTGTTAAGATTTCCTTGTTAACAAATATCACATGTGACCCCCCCCCCCCAAATTGATACTGTCAGACATGGGGATAAGTGCAGGGCGTTCTCATTTTTACTTAAGTTTTAGGCTTCATTAGCTTTTAAGAACCACATAGCATAAGATTTACTAACAAGAAATATTGCAGTAAGGAGGTGGCAAGTTCAGTTTGCTATAAATAGGAAGAGCAACAAGGAAAATCATTCACCTAGGAAGAAAAATGGAATAAGGCCATTGTTCCTAACACAAAATTATGGCAAGCAGCAGAAAGGAGCAAAATTACACACACACACACACACACACACACACACACACACACACACACACACACACACACACACACACACACACACACACACACACACACACACACACACTTCCCTTCCTGTTACAAACACACACACACACACATCTCTTAAATACTAGAACACACACACATCTCTTAAATACTAAAACACACACACGACACATCTCTTAAATACTAAAACACACACGCACATCTGTTAAATACTAAAACACACACGCACACACCTACCTCTCCCTTCTACATTCATCTGGCGCGTCCACAGTCCAAACGTCCTCTGCAATTCAAATCCCCGGTAGGCACGCAAAAGACAAAGACATAAACCAATGATCGCACAGACACAGAAGACGAAAACAGGTCGCAAAGACCTGTTGCGTCTGTACAACTGGAAAGGATGCAAAGGGCATTCTTAAAGGGGAGCGCCGTTTAAAAAAAAAACGAAAAAAGTTTTTTTTTTTTTTTTTTAATTAAAATAAAATTAAATTCTCAGCCATCCGGTTCCAGGGGGTGCAAGTACACCTGCCTGTGGGCACCCTTGCCTAGAGCCTCCTTTGAGGTTTCTGTTCTTCTTTTCTTCTATACCACCCAAGAACTGCTAAGAATTCTATCTGTTTCAGTATACCAACAGGATCGAGTTACAAAGCTATGTACTTTCCAGAAGGTTAGATTTAATTGGTGTCTGTCCATAATATTCAGATCAGAGACATGTACATACAGTCAGATACCATTTTTAAATCAACAAAAAATGCTCACTTTCAACTTTCTGCACTTCTGCTTTACTAAAAATATTTGCTGCATATCTAAACTGTGCAACTGTTTTTTAGACCGTGAGTTCAATCCTTACCTCTGTTTTGATCTTTGTCTCCTTTTTATTTGTCTCTTCTTTTTACTTGTTGCTGTAGTTGAAAAACTCTAGTGTAGAGCTGAATTACTGTTTGTGACATTTGGAGCTTGTAGTAAAATCTTTTGTCTAGAGAGGCCAAGCTGTTTCTTCATAGGAGGGGGGATTCAGTCTGGTCTGATCTAGCTAGAGGCATTACTGCAAGGCTGTTTTTTTTACTGGAAAATTTAGCTGGTTTCTGTTTCTCTGCCTTAAATAGTGAGTGTTTAATCCAGTTTGTACTTGTTTGCTCAAAGCTGCAGTGAGATAGGCCTTCTGTTATTGCACTGCTGTGAGACTGGAAAAAGACAAGTGCTTATTTTCAACTTTCTGCACTTCTGTTTTACTAAAAACATTTGCTGCATATCTGTTTAAACTGTGCAACTGTTTTGTAGACTTAGTGAATTCACTCCTTACCGTTGTTCTGATCTTGTGTATGCTACCCTCCCGCTCAGCTGCTGTTGTAGTATTAAAGCTTGGTGGCTATTTTACTGTTGTGATTGTGAGCTACTGTTTTAAAGCAATTTACTGATTAACTAACTATATCTCATTGCTATCTACTGTAATTCATTACTGTTTAACTGCATTTTACTGCATTTCGTTGGTGTTTAACTGTATTTTACTGCATTTCGTTACTGTTTAACTGTATTTTTTCGTACTGTGAGTTCTGTTCTTTTGACTGTAATTGGTTAGGCTGTGCTTCTTTTAGAGTTTTTTACTGTGTTCTTAACCTTAAATTGAGTAGCATAGTCTAGATACAGGTTTGCTGCATCCAGAGCTTCAGCTGCATGGCTTTTAACCCTTTTTGAGATATTTCAGCTACAAATTTTTACTTAGCACTTGTGTGATCACCTAGTAGTACTACTTTTAGACCTTCCACCCTTTACCCTATTAGCTCTCTCTGGCCTCTCTCCCACAGTTTCTGACAACAGGTACAAGCATGCAAAATCTGAAGGTAATGCTACTCAATGCTAGAAGTCTAAACCTCAAAATGCACTCTCTCTAGGCACTCCTAAAAATGGAGAACATTGATATCTGTGCAGTAAATGAGACCTGGTTCAAGGCTCAAGAGAGCACCCCAGCAATACCAGGCTACAACTCTTATCACACTTTTCGGTCACCAAACCAGGACAGAAACACTAAAGGAGGAAGAGTGTCCATATTCACCAAGGATATTCACACCACCAGGCTAGTTGTCCAACACAATGCGTCTGAAATTCTCCAGGTGCAACTAACACTCGGTAAGACTGCAATCCAAATTGTAGCTTGCTACAGATTCCCCACCATGCCCCAAAATTCTCACTACACCTTTCTACACATACTGGAAAATATTAAGATACAACCAAACACCCTAATACTGGGTGATTTTAACTACCCTGCCATTAACTGGGAAAACTACTCATGTACCAACACCTTTGCCCAATGGTTCTTGGAATTCATAAATTCCAATACCCTGGCTCAACTAATCCATAGTCCCACCAGGGGCCCCAATATCCTAGACCTGGTCATTACCAACATGGGAAATCGATGCTCCACACCTATGGTCACCCCCTCATTGGTCAGGTATGACCATAAGCTAATCACCCTTGACATCCACATCCCTCCCCCACCCCTCAGTAAGGAAACCTCTGTAAAAAAACTTCTCCAAAGCCAACTTCATGCTACTCAAGTCAGAAGTGACAAACTTCATGACACCCATGCAGACAGGAACTGAAAGTTTGACTGCTGAATCCTACACTAAGGCACTGTATGAGCACATCTACTCGTGCATGAATTGTGCATGAATTGTGTGTAGAATCAAGATGCTCTCCTCCAAAAAAAGGAAGCCAATCTGGTGGTCCCCTGTCATAAACAAACTTTACAACAAAAGGAAGAAACCGTTGCAGAAAAGATGAAAATCCCAGGATGCAAAAAACTCCCTTACCAGCCTCAGTAAGAAACTAAGATTCCTCATAAAATCCTCCAAAGCTAGTTACGAAAATAAACTTGCTAAAGATTCCAAAGACAACCACAAGGCATTCTATAGCTATGTAAAGGATCATAATGGCAATGCTCAGATCTGCTCTGAGCTACAATAGAATGGCATTAAATATACTGATCCCAAGGATATTGCCAGTATCTTGGCAGATCGATTTAGTGCCAACTTCACCCCCCTTTCACCCCCTAAAGGGCCTATCTCAATACCGAAAGATTGCTAAATTCTGGTAATAACAGCCACACAGGTAAAAAACGCACTCTCTAAAGCTAAGAATACAGCATCCATGGGACCAGACAACATCCCGGGCTGTGTACTACATGAACTACAAAATGAAGTGGCACCTCACCTAAGTGTCATGTTTAATCATAGCCTCACCTCAGTCTTCGTGCCCACTGAGTGGAACGTATTATCATGGAACTTATAAACAAAGACATTGGCAACCTTCAAACATGGCACCCCACCCAGTTTGGGTTCATGAAGGGCCAATCTTGTCTCCTGAACCTGATTGACTTCTTCAAATCAGTCACCAGAGCTGTGGACAAGGGTAAGGCGGTCTACACAGCCTATCTGGACCTCACCAAGGCCTTCGACACCATCCCCCACTCTGGAATTATAGATAAACTTACTAATCTGGGCATTAATCCCTATGTCACTCCATGGGTTGGCAACTGGCTTACTGACAGAACCCACAATGTAAAAGTAGGCGACTCTAAATCCAGCTCCAGACAATTGACAAATGGAGTACCTCAGGGTGCAGTCCTGGGACCGCTCTTGTTTAGCATCTACTTTTCTGAAGTACAGGCCAACACTAAGAGACTCTGGCTAACAAAGTTTACAGATGAGTGCAAACTGGGAGCCATTATTGAATCCCCAGATGATGTGAATATTCTACAAAAGGGCCTTACAGAAACAGATGCTTGATGCCAAAGCTATGGGCTCAAGCTCAATGGCAAGAAATGTATAGTTATCCCCTTTGGGAAAAAACATGTACCCGTGAATTACCACATAGGTGGCAGTACACTGAAAGTGTGATGAGAGACTTAGGGACACAGGTGGACAGTGGTCTCACCTTTGATAACCACATCACCACAACAGTCAGGAAATCCTTCTATGTGGCACACCTCATCACTAAGGGCTTTTCATCCAGAAAAAAGGAGGTCGTTGTCCCACTGTACTCATCCCTCATTAGACCCATTATGGAATACAACACCCCGTTTGGTATGTACCTCTCAAAACATCTGCAACAACTAGAAAGGCCTCAGAAATATCTCACTAAAAGAATAACAGGCCTAAAGCAGATGCCCTATGCTGACCATCTAAAAAAACGCCAGCTATACTCTGTCGCATATTGTCTACTTAGAGGTGATCTCTGCTTAACATACAAAGCCATGTCAAACCCAGAGCTGTTGGACATGCAACACTTAAAGAATTCCCAATGCCTCAGAGCCACATGCTCCAGGGATCTAAACCTTGTCATCACAATGAACAAAACATGATGGAGGGATAGGTTCCTGACCCAGAGACTCCCCAGACTCTGGAATAGACTATCCGTACATGTCAAGCTGAGCACCTCTTTGGCCATCTTCAAAAGGAAACTTAACGATTGGATGGGAGATAGGAAATTCACCCCTGGGATCACGTCAGTCACCCTGCTAGACAGGGGTCCAGGGAAGTAAATAGTGTGAGAAGAAATAGCCAGGGAATTGTTATGGCTAGGCTTGTATAGGCCCTAGGGCTGACAGCCTAGTACCAACCTGTGAACCTATGAACCTATGTGGATGGACAATTTGCTACGATTCATCCTGCCAGTCTGGTTGATATGGAATCCTGACACAGTGTAGCAACTGCTTCATGTACATAATTAATTTGGATAACCCTCTACTACTACTACTACCTAGGAACACAATTTGTGAGAGATGCAATTACATCAAGCACCTAGTGTCATTGCACTGAATTGCATTGAAGGTTGTCAACACTAACACCACACCTGAAACACCACCAACACCTACACAACACAACCCCACATATATGGAGGTCTTCAACAAAAATATACCCAAACAAAGGAGACCTCCAAGGCAAAAACACACGCAAACTCCACTGCCAACCACACCTCACACCACACATAATCCACACACTTGTGTCTCACAGCCACTAAGGCCTAAACATAAACCCAACATATTAGTCATAGCTGACTCCATTGTGAGATACACAGATGTGCCCCTCACCAGGCTGGTAGAGAAAGTCACAGTTAGTTGTTTGTCGGGTGCCAGAATATGCCATATCACACATGCACTCATGTCTCTCAACATGTACTGTTATGACTCTGTCATAGTCCATGTTGGCGTGAATGACTTGAGACGTACCTCCCTGGGCTATATGAAGTGAGGGATTCACTTCAGAAGCTCGAAATACTGAAATCTCGAATTTCAGAATCTCGAGCCCAAGAAGTGGAATCCACAAAACAACAAAAACTAAAAACCATGAAATTCAAAACCTCGAATACCGGAAGTTTTGAATTTTGCGGTTTTACTACACACACACACACACACACACACACACACACACACACACACACACACACACACACACACACACACACACGCACACACTTACCTGAATACATGACAATAGCGGAACTTTAGAAGAATGAAATTCAAAACCTCCGGTATTCGAGGTTTTAAATTTCATGCTGCTAAACTTTTGCTATTATGTGGATTCGGCTTCTTGGGCTCGAAATACTGAAATTCGAGATTTCAGTATTTTGAGCTTCTGAATGGAACCCGAAGGGAGACATGATTGAGCTTGCTGAATATGTGTCCCAAGCAGGTATTTTCTTAGCCTTATATATCATTCTACCATCACCCAAAATGATGCCTCAATACAAACAGAAAATGATTGACTTTAACAATTGGCTTAGTTTCTGGTGTCGTTCCAAGGGGAACCAGTACCTAACAGCCTGGGATAACATGATTGACAAACCACGATGCTTTGCCAGAGATGGTCTGCATTTGTCTCCATTGGGTTTCAGGCTCCTGGCAAAGGCTCTTGCCTCACCCATAGTGCCTTTTTAGGCAATGTCATAAGGAAAAACTACCAACATGAAAATTTCATCAAAACGTATGCTGCTAAATGCTCGGAGTCTAAACATGAAACTGCACTCATTGCAAGCATTCTTAACCCTGGAAGATGCTGACATTTGTGTAGTCACAGAAACCTGGTTCAAAGCTGCGAAGATCACCCCAGCTGTGCCAGGTTACTCATTCTATCATACATTCAGACCCCAAATGGTGGGCAGCAAAGCAAAAGGATGTGGAGTTGTAATATATATAAAAGACATACACAACTCCAGGCTGGTCAAACAGTATGATGCACAGGAAACACTCCAGGTGCAGTTAACAATTGACAAGACCCCTATTCAAATCATAGCTAGGTATAGGCCTCCAACTTTGATTCAAGATGCCCACTCCACCTATCTGGACCTCTCCGAATCTATCAACATTCAGTCCTTTACCCTGATCCTGGGTGACTTTAACTATCCAACCATAGATTGGAAGAAATACTCATGCCAAAACACAAATGCCCAGAGATTTCTTGATTTTGTCAATGGAAATTCCTTGGACCAGTTGGTTGACACCCCCACAAGAGGTGAAAATATCTTGGACTTGGTATTAACCAACATGAGTAACCACTGCAGCATCCCTACAGTGTCATCATCCCTGTTAATATCCAACCACAAAGTGGTCACTTTTGAAGTCACCATATTCCCTGAAGCCCCCCCCCCCCCCAGCTAGGGTCAAGCAAAAACAAATTCTCAAAAGCTGATTACAACCTCTTGAGGGAAGGTATAAACAGCTTCACAGCCCCCTCCCCCTCCAAATAAACTGGCACATATGTCCAAACCTATGCCAAAGTGCTATATCAGCATTTATATAGCTGCGTGGAATCAGGAATATCCATCAGGATGAAATCATCCTCCTCAAGGAAGAGTAAACCTGTCTGGTGGACATCTGCAATAAATAAACGCTATAATAAAAAGGAAAAAAAATGCTGTCCAGGACCAAGAAGGAGCAGGTGCCAATTGGAAGCAATCTCTGCTTAGTCTGAACAAGCAAATAAGAGCACTAGTAAAATCCTCCAAAGCAAACTTAGAGACCAAACTGGCCACATCTACTAAAGACAATCATAATGCTTTCTTCCCATATGTCTGCAATCTCAAGGGAAGCACCTGGATCTGCTCAGAACTGCTAGTCAAAGGCACCACATACACAAACACTGTAGATATAGCTAACTTGCTGGCAGACAGGTTCAGTGAAAACTTCACCCCTTTGTCCCCCGCATCAGTAAAACAGGACATCCCCAGTACCTGGCCCCCTCCCCTTATCTCTAGGGAGCAAGTCATCACTGCCCTCTTAAAGACAAAAAATACAGCCTCCATGGGACTCGATAACATCCCAGGCTGCTTCCTACATGAACTCAGGCAGAAACTTGCAGCACCATTAGGCACCTTATGCAACCAAAGCGTGAGTACCTGCTTCATCTCAGCCAAGTGGATGACAGGCACTGTCATCCCTTTGCACAAAGGTGGAGTGTCCACTGATCTAGGAAATTATAGACCCATCAGCCTAACTAGCTTGATCTGCAAGGCCATGGAGCAGACTATCTTGGACCTCATTAACAAGGACATAGGCAACCTCCAGACACTTGATCCCACACAGTTTGGTTTCATCAAGGGGAGGTCATGCCTGTAAAATCTGGCCAACTTCTTTGAGACAGTCACCAAGGCCATGGATGAGGGGAAGACGGTGCACACCACCTACCTAGACATGGCCAAAGCCTTCGATGCTATTCCCCACTCAGGTACAATAGATGAACTCTCTCAACTAGGCATCGATCCATATGTTAACAGATGGGTAGCAAAATGGCTCACTGATAGAACCAACCTAGTCAAAATAAGGGAAACCACCTCAAGCAGTAGACCCATAATGAGCAGTGTACCCCAGGGATCAGTCTTGGGGGCCTCTGCTGTTTGGGATATACTTTTCTGAGGTGCAGGCCAAAACCAGTGGAATATGGCTGATGAAGTTTGCAGATGACTGCAAGCTGGGTGCTGTCACCAATTCCCCTAGTGATGTGGACATCCTCCAAGAGGGTCTCACCTAAACAAATAATTGGTACAAGAAACTTGTCCTCAAACTGAATGCCAAAAAATGCATCATCATCCCCTTTGGGGAGAGGGATATCCCCACAAATTATCACATTGATAATAAGGTCCTAAGCATGCAATCAGTCATGAGGAGCTTGGGCACTCAGGTTGATACTGACTTTTGACCACCATATTGCCTCTATTGTACGGAAAGCTTTCTACATGGCCCATCTCATCAGTAAGGGTATCTCATCCAGGGATAAGGTGGTCATAACATCCCTGTATTCTTCTTTTATAAGACACATTATTGAGTACAATGCTCCTTTCCGCATGTACCTCACAAAACACATGCAGCATCTGGACAGATCACAGAGGCTCCTCACCAGGAGAATTCAGGGCCTCAAACATCTACCCTACACAGACAGGCTAAAGACCCTGTTCCTTTACTCAACAAATAGCAGAACTGTGATGATACTATGACTTTGTCTAAATCTAATATTTAGATACTGTAGCTACTATAGCACCTAGTTAGAGGCAAGCCTTTAAGGTGCCATAACCATGTCAAACAATGTAGAAATGGAGCAAAAACTAGAAGGTTCTTTTTGGACTGAGGCATTTTTAGCTTTTTCCATCATGTCCTGGGCTACTCTTTGAAAGGTTAAATATATAAATTAGAGGCCAGTGAGAAATTCAGCTGATATCACTGAAATCACCAGGATGCTTTTCAGTGATGCTTAAAAGGGCTTTTAAAAACTTTTTGCATTTTTAAACTATTTGTTACAACAAATGCATGTATTGACAGCAGTTTTAGATACATAAATGTTTATTGACGTACTTTATGACAAATGACAGAATATTTTTATATGTACATTTCTGTCTGCTGTTTTTGTCATTGTCCTTCCCTAAGTAGCTTGGGTTATTGGTCTTCAGACCAGTTCACTTACTCAGTTAACAAAATTTAAATAAATAAAAAGAGTCTTATCTAAAATGCTGTTTCACTTCTTTTGTATAAAGAGCTTTAGGTCCAAAATTGTTTTGGAAAATTCATAAAAATTTTCAGGGAATGTCATTGAGCCAGTTACTTATAAAGCTCCCTTAGATTGTGCTCCTTGCTTCAAAAGCAAATGATCAACTGCATCTTGAATCTGAATGAAAAAAATAATTTTAGGTCATTTCTTTTGCTACAACACTTAAAAAGAATGAAAATATTACAGTGTACAGAATTACTTTTTTTAAGCCTGAAGTCATAACTGTATATGTATGTTTATGGTTTGATACTTTAATACTTGTGACTTTGAAGAGAGCTGGTCGCTACACTTTTATTTTAAAATAAATGTTTTACAAGTGTTGCATTCCATCAATGTTTAATAGCCATTCTGATATTAATTTGACCCTGCATATACATGTCAATATTTGTATATGCTTAGAGATTTTTTATACAATTTGTAGGACAGGACACCTGGATATTCAGCC
This sequence comes from Protopterus annectens, assembly GCF_019279795.1. Classification (NCBI taxonomy): domain Eukaryota; kingdom Metazoa; phylum Chordata; order Ceratodontiformes; family Protopteridae; genus Protopterus; species Protopterus annectens. Next base: position 1,122,248,295 of record NC_056747.1, on the reverse strand, counting down.
TTGTGTAGCACATTACATGAGGTAGTAGCACTAAAGGCAATGGGACAGTGTCATTTCATATGTATGCACATCTGTCTGTGCTTATAAGAGCTTTTGTCTATAAAACCTAAATGATAGGAAGTGTCACTTTTGTACTTTTTTCTGAAAAATAAGTAATCATTTTAGATTTGATGCCATAATATCACATTAATGACACGGTTCTGATATTTAATGAGGTCATCAGACTGAAAAGATGCTACATAATTTTACTGTGAACTAAATCATATGATCATAGGATCACAGAGGCTGCAATGTACAGGTAGCACCTAATAATATACGGCTGTATCTGTGACACTGTTTGAAATTGCCTTCCAAATATGTCAGAAAAAATATTTCTTGACACTAAGTGACAAAATGCACTAACTTAGTTATTTCAGATATGAAGATACACATGATTTTACCTTCATGTAAGATATGTCATTGCATACATGCACAATTTTTAGGATAGGGAGCAAGCTGAAGTCTGTTAATGGAAAAATTCCTTGCTCAAAAGAAATGTAATTTTTTTTTTAATACAATGTCAACACAGACATATTCTTGGTATATATTACATACTTCATCTTGAGGAAAAGTCACATGTCCACACCTAATGGAAAATGAGTATATACCAGACTGTTGCTATGAAATGCCTGTAAATTTCTGTATTTTGTAGGTATGCTCCGTATTTATTATGTTTCACCAATTTCCTTTCCTCCAAATTTATGCAACCTTTGAATTAGTAAATGCAAAATTTGGGGGAGGGGTGGGGCAGAGTCCTATATTGACGGTGTGGGATAATCATTTGTCCATTTTGTTAGTGGCACTTGTTTGGGTATGCAGTTTTGTGCAGTTTTACACATTTTTCTGTGATTTTTCATGTCTCAGTTAAATGAGATGTAGTTAGTCATAGAAAATTACATAAAAGGGAATGCATAATCTCTCTTTGACAGTGCTTAGTAAAAGTTTCAGAAAATTATACATGGATAGTCAAGTACAAAATGATCCTAGGACTATCATTTGACCCACAGGAATTTAAATGCAACTCAGTGATAAAGTTGGTTCACCCATATTGTTGTTGCCAGTACAGGAAGCATTTTCTGCAAGTTTTTTGCCACAATTGTTTGCTGATCATCAGCCCTCTTCTAACCAATTGGCTTATTCATTTATTCACTAACACCAGTGTAACAGTTGACCAGGAGAGGTCATCATTAAGGGAGCTAACAGTGGTGTTTAAGCCATACATTCCCTACATACTCAGTTTTGTGAGGGAAAAGGTGAGCACTGAGCTGACCTTGCCGGCCATCCCATGTTTCTCTAAGGAATGCTATCAGCTAGCTGTCCTCCCCTCCTATTCTTCAGCATGAGTGGTGGATCTCCCATCTCCACCAGAGACATCATGACACCCCATGTACTCACCAAACACCTATGACCCATCTTTCCCCAAGGAGAAGCAAGTGGATCATACCTCTTCATTTCCATCTCCCTCTCGCAACAGTGTCAGGACACTAACTGAATGCAGTTAGGGCTCCATTCTTGTGCCCTATGATGACAGATTAAGGACAACAAGTGTTGGTAGTGACATCCCCCATTAGCAGAGAAGTTCACTTTTCTGGAGAATGTATGTGATTTCTGCTTCTGATGTAATTCCATCACATTGTTGATGTATTCTTGTCAAGTACTTTACCTGATTAAAAGAAGTTATATAACCACCCCTGACGGAAACTGAGCATATTGTACCATGCTACATTGTCACTGAAATGCCTACAATACCCTGCACTGTATAAAAAGCCATATACCAGCACCCCTTGACAATTTTTAAAACTCTCAATTATAGCTTGGATATTGAAATGCAAAATGTTAATATGAATGACATTCTAACCTTAAGGATTTCATTGTAGCTCAGTGCTTAAGCTGGCATGACCATATCACAATGATCATTGCAGGGAATCTTTGTGGTATTTTTCAAGAGACAACAAACATTTCTAGAGAAGTAGATGTGTTTTTTTTTTACTTTTGGTCTAATTCCAGCTTGATACAGATATATGCAGGACATGTGCTGCATTTTTCAGTCTGAAAATGTCGAATACCTATACCATGCCAAAACCAAATATAATGCAAGTTGGAAGCCTGACACATTATGTCCAGATATATCTATTGGTGGCAACTATTAGTACGGCAAATCTGGATATTCAGTTATAAACTGCATTTAGCTTCTGCTGTTAGGTGCAGAGGTAGTCAAACAGAAGCTATTTAAATTCCTGACTTTTGTTTCACAATTCCCTTCTATGTAATATCTACCATTTAGCACAGAGAGTTAAACTCTTAGCTGCAATCAAGCTACTTCTTGCATTTAAGGTACAGGATTTGATTATTTCTACATCTATTCAAATCCTCTTAAGATGCTGATCATTTTATTAGACAGTGCTCTTAGGTCACCCTTAGAAAGAGACACTTGTGTCCAGTGGCCTAACTGGATTAATAAATGTGTAAAATAAAGTTTCAGTTTTTCAGTATGAACATTTGAAAGACTCAAACCATCATTTTATAGGCAAATAAATAGTCATTTGAGCACTTACATTGTAAAGACATTTTTTTATTTGTATGAATTACACATTTGTACATTTGTCAAAAAAGAAAATGGACATATGTATGGTAAAATTAATCTCAAAACATTTGCAGGTGGTATGATGTGAAATTATAATACTATAGTACCAAGCCTGAATGACAAAACAATAGTTATGTCTTCATTTTGTTATTAAGATACGACAAATCAGTAGTTTCATCTCATTACTTACACAAACTTCCCTAGTAAAATATGTTTCTTCTGACAGAGCACACCACTTTGACTGTGAAGATCCCACGTACGTTATTCATAGATAAAATATGCAATAGTATTTTCCCAAAAAGTCTTTCCTACCTCCCACATGCATTTATACTGTCCCCAGAAGCCAAATCAACACTTGTTTTCACACAGTGAGCCTGTACCCTCTTCAGAAATAATCCATGCTTGACAGTGATCAAATGAAAGACATTTTTGCCATTCTAACATCAGCTTGTTTTGTGTAAGTATTTACATACATGCATGCGTACATGCACATTGCCCCTGACAAGCCAGAACAATGGTCAGTCAACTACAATCCAGTAACTGGAGCGATAATTTGCTTCCATTTTGTCATTCTACCTCTCAAAATTACCATTTTAGAAATTGGTACCCATCTGATGTTTGTGATCATGTAAAAATAAATTTGGCCACTGTAATGCATTTCAGTGTAATCTCTCTCACACATAAAGATACACACAAACACACACACACACAGACACCCACACACACAACACACACTGCCATTGTTAAGCTAGACAAATAGTTATTTAACTGTGTTAAAATAATTGTCTGAGTCAGTTACTTTTACAAAGAGACTGCTCCTCCACCCCTCAGAAATGATCACTTTCTGTCTTGGTGCATTTCTAATGATGAACTGTGGCAAAATGAAATTCTGGCCACAGTACTGTATTTCAACTTGTTTTACACACACACATGCACACACACACACACACACACACACACACACACACACACACACACACACACACACACACACACACACACACACACACACACTTATACATTCACACTTGCAAATGCACACTAATCATGACAATCGAGATCCATGATCAGTCATGGACTGCCTCCTCATGCATCCAAAACAGCAGTTTTATGATTGATTATGCCTGTGGTGTCTGACTGTAATTAGGTTAAAGAAATAATATACAAAGTAATTTACTTTAGATTGTTTCTCTCAATCATGTGTACTGTTCCTCCTTGGAAAACCATATTGACAATTATTTTAACAATGATCAACTGATAAGGCCTATTGCTTTCACTCCATCCAAGATAACTACCTCTTGGGTGGATATATGCCTGATGTTTGATTTTGATCAAGTGAAAGATGTAATAGACACAGTAATCACCATAATGTTTTTCAGTTTGTTTGCCTTACACATATGTATTGCCCCTCCCTGATGAGCCATATTGATAAGTCAAGTATCAGGGGTGTACCAAGAGAGGAAGTGGACATTTTCTTTTGGGAGTTTAGGCTATGTGTGAAAGCAGTGTATCAAATAATAGCTTTCACACACAGCTTGACCCCAAAAGAAAATTACTAGTTTCTGACTTGATACACCTTTGATATTTCACTTTGCTTGCTGCCTGGTCTCCAACCCAGAGCAGCGATTGCTGTTCAATATTCAGTGTTAAAAAATAACATAAAACATGAAGCATTGTTGCAGGTAAAAAAAGTGCTCACAAGTTTATATGGTGATCTGCCAGTATGTTTTTTTACTTTAAGTAGTAATAGAGAACAGTTTCTGTGTACTGGAATATCTACTATATTCAACAGTCTTTATTCCAAAATATACTGATTTCTTGTCAGCAGTGATATCAGTTACATCTATGCAATGGATATAGGTGCTTATCTCACATAATATCAGGTCATGGATTACAAAGCAGGAGGAAATTTAAAAATCATGATAAGAAACAGCATGCTGTCTCATGTCTGGGTTTATTTTCGGGTCATTTTAGGAACTCTATTACTTCATTAGAGTATTAATTATACTAACAACATATACAAGCCTAAATATTATAAAAGTGGAAAGCATTTTTATTTTAAAAAATGCAGCTTTTATGAGTCTAAAAAATAAAGATATATACAGGAAAAATGCAGATTTTTCTGGCATTGATGTCTAGTGCCGAGATAGTTTAGTATCTATAATAAAGGGGTAGTGCAGATAAGTCTGAGGAATAAGAGAAATTTCAGGATTGAAGAGAGACAATAAGTAAAGGAAGTGAAGAAGGTTTTGGAAAGCCAGAAAATATCTGCACTTAAGTTACATGAAATGTGTAAGAAACTTAAAAGGTGGTAACAATAACAGATTTTATGCTGGATATCACCATAATTAGTTACTAGTGTTAAATGAAATAGGCAGGAAATGGAGGGGTGGGATGATCAAAAATTGCCCAATAACACTGGATAAAACAGTTGGGCCCCACCCTCATCTCTGTCATGGACAAATGAAAGTATACTTTGGAAGGTCAGCCAGCTGTTTAGCCAACCTTCCATTTTCCAAACCAAGTTTGCATGTAAATGTCTAACTAATAGCAAGCTAAATGAGGTGGTGCAGATATCCCTGTCCCTAGCAAAAGTTAGATCATCCTGCAGGATCATAGGCATTTACAAGATAAATGAACTATGTAATTTCTCCAATGTGTCCTGGGTCTGCACTTGGGGCATCTTCCTAGTGGACTGTACCTGCAGGCAAACTCAGTAGTCCCCATTCAACTTCAAGTGACTCTTCTTAATCCAAAGGAGCCATGTGTGGTTACTGTAATATCCTTCCAGATTGCTGGGCATCTTACTTTGTCAGTGAAAGTGAGATCAGATGTTCTGCAAAGCACCTTTCTTCTGATGCCTCTGTCCATATCATACATTTATGGCCATTATCCAAAGCTCATGAACACAGATAATGGTGGGGACATGAGTGGCAGGAAAACAGAGAACCTCATCTTGCAGCTTAGCTGTCATTTCACTATCTCCAGTCTGATACAATGAATGCAGTACGATAGCATCTGCACCCATCTGCTCATTATTCTTCCAATCAACTCTGTCATCGCTTGTGAAGAAGTCCGGAGGATACTTAAATTCCTCCACCTCTCATCTAAAGGGAGGAATACATTCTTCCCCAGAACAGGATCATGATCTCTGATTTGGTGCATGCAGGAAGTTATAGTCATTTAAAGCCAAAACAGCAACATGCCTACACGCTTTTAGAAGACAGTAATACTAAAGAGAACAACAAGATGATATGAATAGGAGCACAGTAGTACAGTAAAGGTTTAAAAGGAGCAGTAGTTAAAAACCTCAGTAAAGAAGCTTAATTAAAATTTTGAAACACATTTTCTTTCTGCCTTGCAGCTGATTATCAGTTGCCCCCAGCTCTTCTCCTCATTCACAAGGTCTACTTCACCAACCTTAGCCTCCCCTGGGATCATCTTTATCCTAGTCTAGGTCTGGTGAGGAAATCAAGGATGGTGGTGTAGCATCATGCTGCACATGGGACAGAGTGTCCTAAGTCCTCTTCCAGCAGCTCTGTAGCTGCTGACTTTGGGAGGTATATGTTTAATACCAGGCATATGCAATCTCCTGTCTGAGTAGCTCAGTATTCATATAGCATGGAATTGACCAGTCCTGTATGCTGCATATTGCAGTAATCCTTTAGGCTACCTCCCTCCCCCAGGATGAGCAAGCTGACATCAGTAGCTTACTCCCACCTCCCCCTTCAGTCGCTCCAGCACCTGTGCTGCTAAAATTTACTGGGAGCCTCTTAATTGATTTTCTTTAATCAAGTGTTCCACTCGTTGACTCAGCAAACTTGTCAATTCCTGTGCCATCTAGTACTATTGCAGCTAAGGTGGAACAATACCCTTTCTCTTTAATAGTATGATCTTGTAGTCACACATATAAGTAGCAGAATGGTTGAGGAATGCAGTCCCCACATGTGTGATGCAGGGGAGTTTCCATCTGTGAAAACATTTAATTTAGTGATTTAAATACCTGTTGAATATGTGGTAATTACTTGAGATGTAACATCTTGACTTACTGGCTTGTTGACTAGGTCTGCTTAGGTCAGCTCACTGAGCTGATGCTTGACAAGTTTATTTATTTGACTTAGTTAAGTCGGTCAGAACACTGCTCTACATGAACTACTTTTAGACTTGGCCCAGGAGCACTGTCAGGATGAGTGACTTGCCCAACATCATATAGCAAGTAAATGGAATCAAACCCTGGATTATAGAGAGCAGCCTAGCAGCTTACATGTAAACTCCACAAAAAGAACAAAGTACTGAAATGGTGCAAAAACAAATTGCTCAGGCTAAAACCACTTTCTGACAAGGTTGTTTATTTAACAACTTAAGCAAATAAAATAAATAAAAATGTAAAGATAATCACTTTTGTTTTCACTTCTAGAAAACTTCATCATATAAATTTAAAAACAGGCAGAACCATTTTTATAAACTTGTAATATAAGCATCTTCAATCATATGACCAGACACACCTGCATCTCAAAGCAACCCAGTTTAAATTGCCAGCTCCTTTTAAAACCTGACACTATAGTTAACCAAGAGCAATACAGGTAAAACAAATGAATATCAGCACCTTAAAACTTCTGAACAGTCATATAAAAATTAGCATAAATATTAAAATCTAGTAGCCATTTATCGTTAATTAATAATAATAATAATAATAATAATAATAATAATAATAATAATAATAATAATAATATTCTAAATATTCATAAGTATTAAACAATGTTAAAAATTAGAAATCAGTCATAGTTAATATATATTCTTAAGTTATTAATAAATTATTAATAATAAATGATAAAACTATACCTGGAATATTTTGTATATTCTGTAAAATAAATACACCATTTCTATCTGGTTGATACTTTGTATTTTAATATACAAACTACAGAGATCTGTTCTTTTAACCCTGTCAAACAGTTAGCATATATGTGTAGTTGCCAATAGAGTTCATTTTTCTCCACAATAAGACCCTAAGGGCCACCCCTATTACATATTTTTCTCCTTTCAATCCCAGTAAATTCGAAATAATGGCTTGGGTTTACTACTACATGTTTGTATAAGGCATTAGTTTCCTTTCCTTTTTTCATTTCATATAGATGTTTGTATACCCTTTCCCTGAACTTACATTCAGTTTTCCCAATGTAGAACCCTGGGCATAACTTACATATTGCTGCATATACCACACCTTTTGTTTCACAATTAAAATTTCCTAGCAATTTAATGACAGCATTATTGATGGTAACTTGTTTACTAGCATACATATACTTAAATAGCCACAATGCCCACATGTTCTCATACCCCCAAATATATTCTCAACCCTGCCTTCTGCTTCTAAAATACCTTTTAGGTGTCTTCCTTTTTTATATACAATAAGTGGTCTTTCTCCCTCATTCTCTTTCATTTCTCTGTCATCAAGTACAATAGGCCATTTTTTTCCCCCGAGAATACATTTTGTACAATCACCATTAACTGTGTACATTGTAATAAAAGAACTATTGAATTTTCTAGTTTGGTTATTATTATCAGCTACAGTATGGCTGTCATTTAAACTATTGTCATGGTTTTGTCTTAAAATTGTATCTTCAGTTTTACCTAGGATTGGGGTAAAATAATTCCGTTCCTTTTATTAATAGCCTCCAACATAATGTTATCAATAAGACGGACCAGATAACCCCTTTTCAGAAACATATCATTCAACAAAGTGCATTTGTTCAAAAATGCATCATAATATGTGATCATCCTGGCAGCCCTCACAAACTGTCCCTTTACAACAGCTCTCTTTTGATTTAATGGGTGTGCACTTGTGAAATATAAAAAGTTGTTGGAGTAAGTAGGTTTCCTATGAATCTTTGAGACAAATCTCTTTTTACTGTTGTCTTTGCTCAACATTATATCAAGGTATGCTATATGTTTATCATTAAATTCACATGTAAATTTAAAAAAAATTGGAAGTGTTTTTTTTATCAAACATCTTTATTGAATTTTCACTTGTGACATAGGCAAATTTACATTTGTATAAAAGTAATCAAACTATATTAGTATAACAAACATTATACTTCACATATAATGCTATATATCATATAACCTAAGCAACATTACTTAAATAATTCAATCCTGCATTATTTTTTAAACAAGAAACATAGGTTCATAGCTTCATAGGTAGGTACTAGCCTATTGGCCCTAGGGCCTATATAAGCCTAGCCAACAAGGTACCCTGGCTTTCACCACCCAAGAAAATTATTTTCCTGTGCCCCTGTCAAGCAGAGCCACAAAAGTGATCCCTGTGGTGAATTTCCTATCTCCCATCCAATCATCAAGATTTTTCTTGAAGAGTGCTAATGAGGAGCTTTGTTTGATATAGATAGGTAGTTTGTTCCAGAGTATGGGAAGTCTCTGGGACAGGTATCTATCCGTCCAACATGTTCTGTTTATTGTGGTGACAAGGATTAGGTCCCTAGAGCGTGTAGCTCAGAGGGATTGGTATTTCTTTAAGTGGAGCATGTCCAATAGCTCTGGGTTTGACATAGCTTTGTATGCTAGGCAGAGATCACCTCGGAGTAGATGATATGTGACGGAGTAAAGCTGGAGTTTTTTGAGACGGTCTGCGTAGGACATCTGTTTGAGGCTGGTAATCCTCTTTGTGAGGTATTTCTCTGGCCTTTCTAGTTGTTGTAGATGTCTTGTGAGGTACATACCAAAAGGGGTGTTGTACTCAATAATGGGTCTAATGAGTGATGAGAAGAGGGGAACAATGACCTCTTTTTTCTGGATAAGAAACCTTTTATGATGAGGTGTGCCACGTAGAAGGATTTCCTGACTACTGTGGCGATGTGATTATCAAAGGAGAGACTACTGTCCACCTGTGTGCCAAGGTCTCTTATCTCAGTTTCGGTGTTAAGTAGGCTACCGCCAGTGTGGTAGTTCATGGGTACAGAGTTTTTACTAAAAGGGATGACAATGCACTTTTTGGCATTGAGCTTGAGGCCATGACTTTGACTCCAGGCATCTGTCTCAGTGAGAACCTTTTGTAGGATGTCCACATCGTTAGGAGTTTCAATTATGGCTCCTAGTTTGCAGTCATCTGCAAACTTCATTAGCCAAAGACCTTCTGTGTTAGCCTGTACTTCTGAGAAGTAGATACCAAACAGGAGAGGACCCAAGACTGAACCCTGTGGTACTCCACTTGTCACTGGTCTGGACTGCATGATCCATGCACTCATGTAACTGCTTATAAAGTGCATTTGTGTAGGATTCAGCAGTCGTACCTCTATTGTCCATCTGCATGGGTGTCATGAAGTTTGCCACTTCTACCCTTTTCTAAAGATCTCAGTTCCAGTTGTTTTATCTCTGTTACTATATTCACTACGTCCAGTATAGTTGGTTTATATTTTGATTTCCATTTTCTAGTAATTGCTTTTTTGGCGGTCACCATTATTAGAGACAGTAAAGCCTTACCATGCCTAGGCAATTCCGATTCTGTATCATAGTTCAGAAAGATCACCTCCCTCATCACATCAATCTGCCCACCCAGTATCTCTGACAGTGCATCCAGCAGGGAATCCTTAAAGTCTGCCAACTCACTGCACTCCCAGAAAATATATTCCCAATTACCTCTTTCTTCTCATTCACACCTCCAACATTTGCTGTCTGCCTGAGGAACAATTCTCTGAAGTCTTCTTGGGGTATAAAAATATCTATGTAAATACTTCCAGGCCAAAATCTTAAATAAAAAATTGGCGCTGTTAATAATAAATTCTTAAAATGCATTAAATTTCTCCTTACTGTCATCCTAGGGTTAGCTGTGAATTCACCATTACATATGGAATTACTCTCACTCTTTAACAGCCATGGGTTTGAGTATATGGACCTACTAATTAAATCTAATAACACGTTTATAAAAGAATTAATTGCAGACGTTAATTTACTGGCCAATTTAATCACTAATGACTTACAATATGAGTCCCATTAAATTGAACATGTGTGTATTTTCAAAAGCATTGATGAACAGATGCAGATTATATGCAACCGTAAGATTAAAAAATTAAAGCGGGACAGAAGAGGGTATAATAACAAAAAGGGGTATCACTCTCCCCTGAATTTGCAACAATGGGGAACTAGGTTTAAGGTTGGGGAACTTAATCAAAACAATCATGAGTCACAATGAGAGAGGTATTCAAGGACACTGGTAATGTTGATACAAATGTCTATAATTGCAATTTTTTAGATCCAACAGAATACCAGCTCTTGTGCAGTTTGGCGAGAATAAGGGAGAGCCAACAATCTCAAATCCACCAATGGAATGCCAGGAACTATACAAAACCAACCCGAGGTGGTGGAACAACAATGCTAGGAATTCAGTTTTTATAACCCAGGAAACAGAGAAGGAAAATATTTTATGAGTGTTTTGGGGGAAAGTTGTTATTTATCCAGAGATATTGCATGAGCATAGCCAAGATATTAATAGATGTTCTTTGAGTATCTTTTTAAAATGGAGTGGGTTAGTAGTGTTAGTTATGTCAGAAGGGAGTTTATTCCAAATTTTGGCTATATAGTTAGAATACAGGGAGTCACCAGCAGAATTATTGGCTTTAACTGTAGCCAATAGGGTTTTATTTTTTGAATGCAAATTTCAGTCAAGGGAGTAAGGGAGAAGAAGATTTTGGAGGGGAAGGTGTCTGTATGATTTAGAATTGTATGGGCTGTGGATAGTTGGTTGTAGGGTAGAAGTTGGGGAAATTCTAGCCAGTTAAGTTTTATGAGTGCTGTGCACTGGCGTGTCTTAAATGGTGAGTCTGTAGTAAACCGGGAATTTTGTTATAACATGATTGTAGATTGGCTAAGTCAGATTTCTTTAGGTTAGTGAGAATTGGTGAGACATAGAGCAGAGTTGATATGAGGTGTGTTTGAGTTATAGTCCTTTTGTATTTTTACTGAGATATTGTTTATTTCTGTAAAGAGTTGATATGAGGTGTGTTTGAGATATAGTCCTTTTGTATTTTTAATGAGATATTGTTTATTTCTGTAAAGGGTGCCCAGTTTTTTGTGTACTTTTTATTGTTTGTGCAATATGAATATTGAATCTTAATTACTACTGATGACTACTCCCATTAATTTATTGTGGGTCATGGGTGAGATGATAGTATTGCTTAGACACAGAATATTGAAATGAAGGAGTGACAAAGTGTGCCTTGTAGGTTGAAAAATCATAAGGTGAGTTTTGTTAGGGTTTAGGATTAGTTGGGAATTAAAAAACGTCTTGTTTTATTATTTATAGTTGTTGAGGAGATGATGGTGTGCATATCAATGTAGAATCATCAGTGTACTGTATGACAGAAGCATGCTGATTTGCAGTGTGAAGTTTGTTAGTAAATATAGAAAACAGTACAGCACCCAGGACTGATCCTTGAGGTACTCCTATTGTAATAGACAGAAAGGAAGAGAGGGCTTGCTGCCATTGCTGAGCTTGTTGATGGTTAGTTAGGTAGTCTTAGAACCACGCAATGGTAGCTGGACTTAGATTTAGTTCAGTTAATGCATTAATCAGTTTATGTGAGACCATATCAAAAGCTTTTGGAAGGTCCAGAAATATCGAGGAAACAAATTTTCTATTGTTTCTATGAACATTCACAGTATTAGTGAAGGATAACAGAGCTGTGGTGGCACTGCTGCATGGTTGGAACCCATTTTGAGTGTTAGTTAGCATTTTGTTAGTTAGTAGATAGTGCATGATTTGTGTATGTACATCTCTTCAGAGGATTTTTGACAGGGGAGAAAGTATGACTATTGGGCAATAATTGTACAATTCTGTTGACGTACCTCCTCTATGTAAGGGGATAATATGGGAAGTTTTCCATATAGCAGGAACTTGGTATTCAGATATTGATCTGCTGGTAAGAATGGATACAGGGTAGGTGATTACATCTGCAGCAACTGTAAGGTACTCTGCAAGTAACTTATCGACTGCTAGGATGGTAGGTTCAAGTCTTTTAAGCGATTTTTTATGGTGTCTGTTGAGATGGGTTGAAGGGAGAAGGCATTATTATTATTATTATTATTATCCAAAGTGGATAGGGTTGGAGAGCGAGTGGTGGTATAGTTATTTGATAGATCTAGAATTATTTCAGTGAAGTATTTATTAAACTGGATGGCTATGTTGTCAGTGTTGGTGGTGGTGATGGGGGTGTGTGTGCTGGCATTCCCTGGTAGGAGAATATTGATAGCAGACCAGAACATTTTGGAGGTTTTGTGGTGCTTGGATGTTGTGATAGTAGTTAGTTTTGTCTAGTTTGATTTGTCTTTTTGCCTTATTTCTAAGCTCATGTCTGTTTGGAAGTTTCATTCTTGTTATTTTAGTATTGTTCCCAGGCTTTATCTCCTGCTATTAGTAGTGCCCTAGTTTCTTTAGTTAGCCATGGAGCACGGCTGGATTTAATTCTTGTAGTTCTGGTTATAGTTATATAGTTACTGAGCTTTAATATCACATTTTTGTTTTTGTTTATAGTTATTGAACTTTAATATCATGTTTCAAAATGTAAACAATGCCACTACTACACTCTGGTTATCCAGCACTTATAAACCCCCAAATTCATCCTACATTGCAGATTTTTTGAAAGAATCTGTGAACTGGATATTAGGAATTTACTTCAAGAAAATTATAAACAGACAAATTACAATCTAACTAAGGATGAAAAAAGAGACTGGATGAGGTTAAGAACAAAAACATTAGAATCATGAAGCCTGATAAAGGGGGCAGGTTTGTCATGATGGACTCTATTGATTATAATAGGAGGATGTATGATGTATTGACTAATGACACTTACATTAAAGTGTCTATTAATGAGTTGAATGTGGCTTATAGGAAAATTAGGAATGATTTGGAAGATTTGTTTATTGATAAACAGATTGATATAGATGATTACATCTACCTTAATGTGATTAATCCAAAACACCTATTATGTTCAGTTTACCTAAGATTCATAAGAACATTCAACACTCCCCGATGCAACCCAATGTTGATGCACGTGGGCCAATTACACACCCACATGCAAAGTTTCTGGATGCGAAATTGAAAGGCTTAGTTGCCCAAGAGAAACATATTTATCATGACTCATGGGATTTTTAAAGAAAATTAACAAAATACAGTATAAAGAAACATACACCTTCATCATGATTGATGTTAAGGATCTTTATACTGTTATACCCTACAGGTTAGGTCTAGATTGGTTTACTGAGTTTCTATATGAGAAGGTTATACCACAGAGTGATATTAACTTATATGAGAATCTGTTAGAAACAGTTTTAAAGAATAATTTTATTGTATTTGACAGACAACTGTTTCTACAGCAAAAAGGTGTAACAATGGGTTTTGCATGTGGGAGTCTTTTTGCAAATATAGTTATAGTACAATGGGAAAACAAGTACCTTTTTAGATCAGAATTTATGAGGTCATGTAAATTTTATACCAGGTTTTTGGATGACATATTTATTTTATGGGATGACAGGAAGGAGAAAATTAATGCATTTTAAGAACTTATTAATAACAGCACCAATTTTTTTTTTAAATTTACATGTGAATTTAATGATACACATATAGCATACTTGGATATAATGTTGAGCAAAGACAACAGTAAAAAGAGATTTGTCTCAAAGATTCATAGGAAACCCATTTACTCCAACAACTTTTTTATATTTCGATAACATTATGTTGGAGGTTATTAATAAAATGGAACAGAATTATTTTACCCCAATCCTAAGTAAAACTGAAGATACAATTTTAAGACAAAACCATGACAATAGTTTAAATGACAGCCATACTGTAGCTGATAATGATAACCAAACTAGAACATTCAATAGTTCTTTCACTACAATGTACACAGGTAATAGTGATTGTATAAAATTTATTCTTGGAAATGACTGGCTGATTTTACTTGATGATAGGGAAATCAAAGAAAAGGTGGGGGACAGACCTCTTATTATATATGAAAAAAGGAAGAAACCTAAAAGGTATTTTAGAAACAGAAGGCGGGGTTGAGAATTTTGGGGTATGCGAAAATGTGGGCATTGTGGCTATTGTAAGTATAAGTATGTTAGTGAACAAGTTACCATCAATAATGCTGTCATTAAATTGGTAGGAAATTTTAATTGTGAAACAAAAGGTGTGGTATATGCAGCAATATGTAAGTTATGCCCAGGGTTCTACACTGGGAAAATTAAATGTATGTTCAGGGAAAGGGTATACGAACATCTATATAAAATGAAAAAGGAAAGGAAACTAATGTCTTATATAAACCTGTAATCTGGCACTGTGAAGAGACATGAGAGGTGCAGAATAATTGGGAGGCCTTGGCCACTGGTAAAATACCACTACTCTTATCGCTTTTTCACTTACCCGGTGAGGAAGTGGAGGGCGAGCCCCACTGGGGCTCTCGCTTCAGGCTCCAAGCGCCTGGGCATCCAGGCACAACCCGCTCCGGGGACAGTGTTAGGTGAGGAGTTTGACTGGGGTGGTACACCTGTCAAAGAGTAATGCAGATGTCCTAAGGAAAGCTCAGGGAGGACAGAAACCTCCCATGGAGCAGAAGGGCAAAAGCTCGCTTGATCTTGATTTTCAGTATGAATACAGACCGTGAAAGTGGGGCCTCATGATCCTTACGGCTTTTTGGGTTTTAAGCAGGAGGTGTCAGAAAAGTTACCACAGGGATAATTGGCTTGCGGCAGCCAAGCGTTCATAGCAACATTGCTTTTTGATCCTTCAATGTCGGCTCTCCTACCATTGTGAAGCAGAATTCACCAAGCACTGAATTCTTCACCCACTAATAGGGAATGTGACCTGAGATTAGACCGTCATGAGACAGGTTAGTTTTACCCTACTGATAATGTGTTGTTGCGATTTTAATAAGTAATTGAAAGGATACCAATATGTAATAGGTGTGGGCCTTAGGGTCACCTTGTGGAAAAAAAGGAACTTTGTTGGCAACTACAGATTTGTGCTAACTGTTGGTCAAGGTTAAATGATCAGATCTCTATAGTGTGTATGTTAAAACACAAAACATTAACCAGATAGAAATGCTGTGTTTATTTTACAGAATATAGAAAATATTGCAGGTATAGCTTTAATATTTATTAATACTTTATTAATAATTTAAGAATATATATTAACTATGATTAATCCTTTGGATCTGAGGTCCTATGCCTCCAGTACTAGTTCCTTCCTCAGTTAACTTCTTGGGTGTGGTGGTTTCAGAGCCAATTTTAAACCTGGGGCCTGTCCCCTTGGAGCTGACCCACACACTGGTGTTGGCTCTTAGGATATTTGAAACGGTACATTTGACCCTGGTGCTGGTGGGTCAGAGGCAGTTGTCGGGATTGGAGGTTTGAGGATGAGGCTTCTGCCAGTTGGTATCAGATGTGAGAGAATCTGATGGGGAGTTAATGTGCTTCCTTTTGCACAGCCTCTTTCTTGGTACATCAAGAATGTCTCATATGGCTCTGCTGATGGTGTTAGAGGCTTTGGCTTTCAAGTCATTGATTCTGATCTCCTCCTCTAGGCTGTCTACCTTCTCTGCTTCTCGGGTTCCATCCTCATCTCAGATCATTTCTCCCATGGGGGGACTGGATCCAGTTGCTGGGGGGTATTCTTGCTTAGGGCGGAGGGTGGAACAGCTTTTCAGATTTTGGGGAGGATGATTGCATCTCCACAGAAAGCAGAGATTCAGACCTCTTTGGGATTGGCTCCACCTCATGACTCCCACTCCTTCTTACTTTCCTCCTGTTGGACATCCTTGGTTCAGAATTGACTCATGGGCCTCAAAATTACTGCTCCACAGCAGTTTACACCTACTGATGTACCAATGAAGAGGCTGTGCAAAAGGAAGCACATAGACTCCCCATCAGAGTCTCTCACATCTGATATCAACTTGGATGATAGAGAGGGATCCCCCCCAATCACTTCTCTAGGATACCTCATTTGGCGATATCTTAGAACTTCTACAGTAGTTAGGATCATGGTCCACTGACCTCCCTTCTTAGGATAAGATAGTACTCTTTGAGGCTTATGGCTTGACCAAATCTACTTCCTGGGTTACTCAGGCAGTGAGGAGATCGTGGCAGGAACCAGACATATGTGTGAGGCAGTACCATGAAAGCCAGATACGATCCTTAGGTCGTCTTCTAAGGACAGACAGCACTAAGCAAACTCTCCACTGGTAGATTCCATCACTGTGGTGGCAGCAACTAAGAAACAACTGGCTGACTGTTTATCTTCTCTTCAATCTCCTAACAAGGAATCCTGAGCAATGGCTCGGTTGGGAATCAGGCATATGCTTTGTGCACTTTTGCTTTAGGAGCTCTGACCTACATCACTCATACGAATCACTTCCAGAGGGATTTGGCTTAGCAGGCACTAACTACTCTAAAAGCTCTCCTGACATCAGAGTCCAGGAAGCAGTTGGAAGTGACCTTGGCAACTATGTTCAACATTACTAACCTCTTGATGTGTCGCATGCGCAATGTGACAGCTAGAGCAGCGAGGGGAGTCAGAGCTGGCAGGCCTGTGAGACATCACATGTGGCTGCATCTCTGTGACTTTGTTGAGCACTTTAAAGCATTCTTCACCAACACCCCCCTTTGATGGAGCATTGTTTGAGGCATTAGAGAAACAAAAGATGCAGAAGTGTGAGCAATATGCAAGCTGCTTACTGTGGTCGGAGTAAAGTTTGAGGTCCCCTCAAAGATTGTATAGTAGAAACCAAAGGGACCATGCTCACTCTGGTTCAGAAAGTCTAGGCATCAGCAGTATGAAGCATCTTCTGCAAGGGGTAGTCATAGCAGAGGTGGCCCCTTTAATGGATGCAGGTACAGAAGCAGAGGAGTTCTGCAAAACCAGGCATATTGTAGGTCCCTTTTCTGACAGGCACACACAATGTCTTTGAAATGCTGCCCAACTGCTCCCTTCTGGAGGTAGTCAGTGGTTGTCTGCCCTTTACTCAACTGCATGGGAGGCTATCATGCAGGACAAATGGGTCAAAGGGATTATATCCAGAGGTTAATCAATACCATTTTTAATGACACTCATAGATCCAAGACAGCCATTGCCAGATGTCCCACCCCAATCAAACAAAGGCAGCAGTAAGAGAGATTACTTTGTTGCTCTTAAATAGAGTAATCTTGGAGGTTCCATCAGACCAGAAAGGATCAGGGCTTTATTCAAGATTCTTTTTGTTCCAAAAATAAAATCAGGACCTCAGGCCCATACTGGATCTCAGACATCTAAATAACTACATACAGAAGACCCAGCTCTGAATGGTCATGGTGCAATTGATATTACCCTGTGTCAGATCGAATGACTGGATGTGCTTGTTGGACCTGCATGACACTTACCTTCACATCAAGTGTTGTGAAAAAGTAAAGGAGGTTCCTTTGCTTCTGGCTGTGAGCCAGCCATTACCAGTTTCAAGCCTTGGTCTATGGTCTCCCTACAGCCCCCCAGGGTGTTTACCAAATGCATGTCTGTCATAGTGGCTCATCTATAACTTGAAAGCTTTGCTGGCTGATGCAATTTAAACCATGTAAGTTGATGTATATGATATAACACTTGGAAGCATTGCAAAAGAGTTTCTATAACTTGAAAGCTTTGCTAATAAATATAACTATTATCTTTATTATCAAGATGGTCGGAGTTAATTTTTCTGTTTGTTTGTTGTATCTTTTGCCATATTGAATTTGGTTCAGCTACTTCAGATTAGCTATTTGTTGTGTATTTTATGAGCTGCTTCACAGAATATTATGGCTTTTTCAGCACCAATTCTGGATGTCCTTCCAGATCTAGTTTCTCTACAGTTAAAGTGCAATTGGCAGCTATCTCTAATTTTCACAAAAGGCATCAGTAGCATTCTCTTACCTTGCATAAGCTTTGTAAAGCATTTCTCTGTGGAATCTTTTAACTCAGGCTTCCTGTCAGAAAACTGAATCCCTGTTGGAATTTAAATCCAGTTCTGGAGGCTTTAACCACTCCACCATTTGAGCTAGTTTCCTGGATTCCACTGAAGTTCCTTTTGTGGAAACCTCTCCTTTTGGTTGCTATTAGCCTTGCCATGGAGTTCATGCACTGTTGTCATCAACTGCTTACTTAGTAGTTCACCAAACAGAGGATCACTCCAGATGAACCTGTCTTTTATGACTAAGGTGGCTTCTGAGTCAAACATGTTGCAACCCCATACGTCTTCTAGTCTTATTTCCTATACATTCCAAGAAAAGTGAGTATACTGCCCATATCATGGAAGTGAATAGGCAATTCTGCTTTTACCTTCATGGATCCAAAGCTTTTAGGAAAGACTCACAACTGTTTGTTTACTTTGCAAAGGTTATCCTTTCTGGGTGGCTTGCAGAATGTATTTCCTTTGGTTATGCCTCGCACGACAGGCCTTTGTCAAGCAAACAAAAAACTCATTCTGTTACAGCAGTAGCAACTTCTACCATATTTTCAGGTTTTCTTTGATAGGAGAAATATGAGCAGGTGTCACTAGGTCCTCCATGCTAACTTTCATAAATATAAGAGAAAAGGCGCCCCACAAGATGAACTACCACAAAATTAATAAATGAAGCACCTGGAAGCCACGAACTGCTCGAACACGACTTGATTACTTCCAAAAGATAAAAATCACAATAAACAACGATAAACGCTTAAGCATTTATCGTTCTTTATTGTGGTTTTTATCTTTTGGAAGTAATAAAGTCATGTTCAAGCAGTTTGTGGCTTCTAGGTGCTTCATTTATTAATTTTGTAACTTTCATAAATACTATAAGTTGGATTCCATTTTCAAGACTAGGGCATCCTTTGGTTCCTCTGTCCTGAAAGGTTTCCTGTTACAATATCACCCTGGACTTCAAGTAGCTTGGGATTCTGACCCACAGGTCAGATTGGACAGAGTGAATGAATATGATTTTGAAAGTTATGTACTTACTATAATGCTAGATCCTATTATTCATGTCTATCCAGTATGACTACCCCCCCTCTTGAATTTGTAGGACCTGAAATATTTTGAAATTTTTTTGATAGAGTTTGCAAGCATGCATGTATATTTATGTCCATACTGGTGTTAGTAGGTAGGGAGTCAAACTAGGTCTGAGATATTGTTAAGCACTGGTGCATTATGGGAGGGAAAGTCTTAAAGGGGCTCAAGGTTGAAGTACTAATGCTGCTGAGTCAGATCCAACAGCAGACTTGAGGATCCCCAGCTCATATTGTGTAGACATGAGAAATGAATTATCATTATGGTAAGTGCGTAACTTTCATTTACAGTGAATAAGTGCTCTGTCTTAAAATATAAAATTCCATGAACATCTCCTATTTGTTCAATACAAATGACAGTATAGATTTGACCAAATTTGAGATTTACCTGTACTTCCTGGAAAAATGGTAATTTGTTTTCCATGTTTAATGGTGACTATGATCAGAGAGAGTGTGAAAGAGAGAGAGGGAGAGAGAGAGAGAGAGAGAGAGAGAGCAACAAATATTGTATCAACAGTGAGGTGACTGACCAGATGAGGAAGTATAGTAGCTTTTTCTAGATAAAAACTGACCAGACAGATCTTACTTCAAGAAGGCAGATACACCAAAATGAGGATGATGACTGCTTTGAGAGGAGTATGACCCATAGTATCTGCATCTTGAATGGGATGACAAACCAGATAAAAATATCGAATTATTTCCAGAGGGAGGTTGTTGTTCTTCTTCTGGCTTTTCCCGGTTAGGGGTTGCCACAGCGGAACTCCAGTCTGCGAATGATTGGCAGTAGATTTTTATGGTGCTGAGGTGCCAGCCTGACGCCCAACCTTCAATGATGGCACACCCATTCACGCATGTCTTTCAAATGCCACTCAACTGCGGGGAGGACATGCAGACTCCACACAGAAGGCACACCAGCCGAGAATCGAACAGGAGAACCTCTTGCTGTGAAGCGGCAATGCTACCGCTGCACCACCATGGGTAGAAACATAGTACATGAAAATGACAGGGCAAAAAATATCCAAAAAAGATGATAAAATTGACAATTGAGGATAAGAATGAAATTATGTATTGCTACCTTTAAACAAGAAGCCCAGAATTTTCAGACATAAGATATTTAGAAAAATTAAAAACAAAATTAGAGGAAAGAAATAAACATGCATAAGAAAACCTGTCAAATGCTTCAAATAAAATTCTGTATTTCATTAATATAACAGATTTAAGAAAAATATTATGCCACTGAAGAAACAATGAGGTGCCTGAAAATGCAAAAAATATAAAAGTACAAAACCCATAGATCTATGACAGGTATAAAAAAGAAACATGGACATTGGAAAGAAAAGCAAATCTAGTATGGTGCAATATTTATGCAAAGGAGAAGCCAAACTAATCAATACAAAATGGGAAGATAATATATTTCTAGGTGCAAAGGCACTCAGATATGGAATATTTCACAATACAACAAATAAAACAAAGAGGAAATATGGAAAACAGGATTAGTAAAGTAGAAGTTAAACAAATAGAAACTGAAGTTATGGATTATCTGCAAAGTGAAGGATTAATTATGGAGAATCCAACACAGGCAATGTTGCAGCATGATGGAATTACATGTCCCCAGATTAATGGGCAACACAAGGAATCTAAAGAAGATTTGCAACAGAATGATGCTCTTGAGCCTTCTGTAGGAGACTGGTACAGAAGTCCAGTTGAAGCTGCACAGCAAGAAAAGGAGCAGGGAGGTGTCAGACCATATTTGTACTCCAAGAGGATGACTGGCTAGAACTTTACCAGTAACTGATGGATGACCAACACTGTCCATAATTAATAAATCTACCCTATGTGAAGCCACAGGCATGCTACTCTTGAGTACCTAAACAGAACCCATATCCAAAGCTAAAGCTACAAGGAGGAGAAAATATTTGCTTTATTTATTTGTCATTTAAATGTTCTGGTTGATGAATTATTTTCATCCACAACTCAGGCCACAAGGACAGGTACAGCATATAGAAATAGACACTTTGAAAGGTTGATGAAAACCTGCATAATCAGAAAAAGGTGTGCATACCTCTTTAGCTGCAGACATTAGAAATAGGAACAAATGGGCGTGCCTTCGTTGAAGGTTGGGCGTCGGACTGGCAACTCAACACCATAAAAAACAACTGCCAATCATTAGTGGACCGGCGTTCCGCTGTGGCGACCCCTAACTGGAAAAAGCCAAAAGACAAACAACAACAACACCCCTTGAAAAGTAGGAACATCCAGCTAAAATTTGGGCATATAATTAGCATGACATTTGAATGTCATATAGCACTTAACTCTTCCCACTTCCAGTAGAAATGTGGGATACTACTCAAAAACACAATTTAAAAACCACAGAGTGACAAACATGATGGAAAAATATAAGCACATTATCAAAGAGACTTTAATGAATTGTATTGCAAAATTCTACTATACAAGGTCATTTATTTTGACTTCAGAAAAAAAAAGTTGCAAGATGTGTGCCTCTTTCTTTAATTGTTGTCACTATTATGTTGGTCATGTAATGTGGTTTTCTGTGTACTACACAGCTGCAAATATCACATGTGATGAGGGTGATTCAGAAAATTCTGTGAAGGGTTAAATTAAGCCTGAAAAGAGGGACATACATCCAAAAATAGGGGCATCCTAAATCAGGCCAGAAAGTAGGAATATTCCTCCAAAGCAGGGACAGTTGAGAGGTCTGGGCCACTGTGAGAAAGAAATTTCAAAGTTTGCATGGGTACTGCTAAGATTTGAAATCTGGATCCTACAATTAGGAGACAGAATTCTCTCCACTGAGCCACTGTGATGTTGAACTTGTTAGTGCTTATAAATGCTAGCAATTTAATGTCAGCAATAGTAGTTAGTGGCATTGTTTTTTTCTGTAGTCTCTCTCTTTCAGTTAGTAAGCAAACTGCATGCAATTTTAAGTAGAACTCTGGTACTGAGATATAATGAGGTAGATTGCTTACTGTTTTTAGAGTCAGATTTTTTTGACATTTTGCCCCAGATGTCAACCAATCATCAGCCCACTTCCATGCAATCAATCCACCACCAGGACAAGGGTCAACTAAAAAGGGTCAGCATCATTATGGCAGCCATCAGGGGTGGTTTAGGTTTTACCTTTAGGACCTACACCCTGCAGCCTGCACTTACCTAGCAAAAGGCTGTGGTGGGGCATGCAGTGGTCATCAATACCACATCACCCCTCCTTTCTGTAAGGGGTTGACATCAGCAGATACCCGACTCACCCACTGGAGGCACTGCATTGAAGTTTCCCCAGCCTCTGCCAGAAGGTGCAAGCCAATGTGCCTGTAGAACTGGGCATTCATGCCCCCCCCCCCAAGATGGGCACATCTTCCCATCTCTGCACTATTAAACATCTGAGCTAGTAATCAGACTTCAGACTTACATTTCATAGGACATACTTTGGGCTCTATCACTTTATGCCACCAGCGAAGGCTGTAGAATTGGTTTGAGGGTTTAAACACCCAATGTGTTAGAGTCCTCAGCTAGTGGAAGACTGACTCCAACTGCTACCTCTTCCTTATGTTGCTTTGGGTTTTTGATTAAAGTTGCTGGCCTGCATTCACACTGTTGAAAAAATTGGCTTATGTGCCCTGTAACTAGTCATCCTTCTTTGAAGCTGCAACCTATAAAAGTGTGATTACTACTGCTAACAGTTACATCCTGGAGTAATTTAATAAAGAGTGTGGTAGTTAATGTATGTGGCTCTTTTTTCCTTCAGCTATTAATGCCTTTAGTTTTGAGATGAAACATCCTTACCAACCTAACTAAAATAAAGGGACTGCTGGTCACAACAGTCCTTATCAAATTCCAGTGGACATTCTACAGCAGCACTAATTACTTAGGTAGTGTTTTGTACCAGTATCCTAGCACCTCGGCATTGCCAAATCACACAAATATAAACAATGACTGCTGTGAGATGATTGTTTCACATACCCATTCCCCAATACTACAGAAATGAATCTGCCCTGTTGAGATCCTTTTATGAGGCAACAACCAGCTTATCACCAATGGAAAAAAAAACAGGGTAGAACTCCTCAAAAAATACCAGAATTAAGAATAAGGTCCAAGTACCTTTTACACACCCTCCCCAGCCAAGATGTGCCTCATGATCCTTCTCACGGGAAATTCTTACTTTTGTAACTAACTTACAACACATTATTACACAACTGGGTTCTGCAAATAATTCCAAAAACCTGGACATGAGAGATGCATACTTGGACATTCCAATATGTACAGATCACAAAATGTTTTTAAAGTTTTAGGCATGGAAGTTTACTTAACAGTTTTTCAGTCTGCTATGTATTCGTTAGGCAGACCCAAGGGTCCCAGTTTACCATCCCTGGCCAGGACTGTTTCTGTTTTTTTCCCAAAATACTTAAAGAGTGCCTGTTCCTTTTCTGGATCCCTTGTGCCTTTGCTGCCCCCACTTCCTGTATTATCATCATTCTGCAGCCTTCCTGTACTGTGCCTTCTTTTTACTTCTTTATTTACACCTCTTTTTTACACCTCTTTTTTACACTGCCTTTTCTGTAATCATTAGCTTTAGATTCTTACACAGCCACATTGGCTTGCACATTTTTTGCCTATTCCTCAAACGGGTCTATATTAAATCAGCGAACACTTAAAATAGCGAATGCTGATTTATCCACCGTTTAAGAGCAAAAGCTGACAATCCCGAAGACACGGAACAGCGATTTTTTTCCCAGGGGGAAAAAAATTGCTTGGCCATTTTCAGGACTTTGCTATTTCCTCCACTGTGGTGTGATCTTGTAGGTGGTATATTTAAGTAAGGGGTGTGGGGGACGGAGCCCCCCAGTTTATTTATTTTTTGTGGAACAGCGATTTTTTTCCATGGGAAAACATCACTGTTCCGTGTCTTAGAAATTGTCAGCATTCGCTCTTAAAAGGTCAATGGTACTAGTTTTTTACTCTGCATCTGTGTTCGTTATTGAATAAAATCAAGAACTGGTTTTATAAAAACTACGAGGTGGTTTTTTTGGTCGGAGGCTTCGCTTTCTTGGTTCGCCAGTTTGTGGAAAGTTCTTTTAGTTTTTAAAAGGTCAATAAATCAGCATTTGCTATTTTAAGCATTCACTGATTTAACATAGACCCACTAAAACACTTGCCAATAGCCCTGAGATCTCCTTGTTTGACCAGTTCTCATAGTTTGTTTCCTTCCTAATTTTTGCCCCAGACTCAAGTCATTTTTGATATTGTGTTCCAGCTCATTATAATTCTGTACCCTAAGTTCCCACAATACTATCTCTGTCTTTATTAATCTTACCGCCCCCAAAGTATACAGTGATATAACCACTTCTGGCTTGCACCACCTTTAAATACACATCCTGTCACAGATTCCTTGTATTACATAGTGATACTAAATAGCCCTGCTCAAAATCACCCATATTTGTTCACCTATTATTTACTGCATTCATTTTGTCTTCTCTTTACTAGTTATGTATCATTTTCTTCTGTGCCTTTCAAAACTGCCTCCACTTCATTCTTAGTTTTATGGTATAAATGTCAGGCTATATACCGCTGTCCCATCTAGGCCATGATGGAGACTGTACCTGACACAGAGGTGGTCTGGTCTTTGTAGCTGGTCTCCCTTCAACCTCCTACCAGCCCCAAGTTCTTTTCTTGTCCACTGATGCAGCAGTTCATTATACTTTCATCCTGTCTCTCCTTAGTTTGCTGGCTGCTGTAACAGGTAACATGTCTGAGAGTGATAACTCTAACTTTCTATCCCGACATCTGACTGCTAGACCCATCCAACTTGCTTCCATGCCAGCTGTTAGACTGTTGATGCCTATATGCTGAACAAGATATCTTCATCCTCCATCTTGCTGACAACTTTAGTCACCTTTTCCCATGTCAAACGAAATCTAAGCCTCACAACTAGTGTCAATGTTGCCTGCTCTGTTCTGTTCTGTCCTGCTAACCCCTGCCAAGACTATTAATCCCTGTGGTAATTTAGAGTACAAAATCCTTTTCTCTGCCCTCACCCTGGCTCTCAGTTACTTCATTCCTTACTACATGCCACTATCCTTATCTGCAATCTTCCCTCCTCCTCAGCTGTACCCCCCACAGGTCTTCTCATTGGTCTTTTTACCATTCCTCCTCTATTCTTCCTACAAGTTATCTGTACTTTTCTATTTCTGTCACCCTGTGCTTATTCGTCTTGCTGAGTGCTATTCCCCAATCACTTTCCCCCTGCATTCCTTATGGTGTTGATTTCTGCATTTCCAGATGTCTAGCTCTGTCTCCCTTACATCTGTTTTCACAGCTATTTACATCTGTCCTTCCACCCTGCTTCTTTTTTCATGTCCTCTCATTTATTTCTGCAACTACCACTCTCTTCCTTCAGCTTACAGTATTGCAACCCACTTGCCTCTTTGTTTCTGACAACCTCTGTCAATGGCCAACTCTCGTTTCCCTATCTTTCACCATCCACTCAAGAACTACCAGCCTCCTGTTTCTTTTTCCTGTCCCTTCTTCTTCCCTTCAACAATGTCAATCTGTCCTTTCTTTTTTTTTTTTTAATAAACATCTTTATTAAATTATCACGTATGACACAGGCAATCTTACATTTATATAAATGAAAAACAAACAACATTGACACCACTTTACTTGCAAATATTATACATCACAGACACCATTGAAATAACTGTAACTGCAAACATTATACATCATTTATAATAGGAGTCGCGGTGGTACAGATGTAGCATTGTTGTCACACAGCAAGAGGTTCTCCTGTTCGATTCTCAGCTGGAGTGCCTTCTGTGTAGAGTCTGCATTTTCTCCCCATGGTCGAGTGGCCTCCAAAAGACATGTGTGAATGAGTGTGCCTTTCTGAAGGCTGGGTGTCAGGCTGGCAACTCGGCACCATAAAAATCAACTGCCAATCATTAGCGGACTGGAGTTCCACTGTGGTGACCCCTAACCGGGAAAAGCCAAAAAGACAAACATACATCCCTTATAATCTATCCAGTCACTGTCAGTTAAGCTTTATATGGCACATTCAAATCCTGCCTCTTAAACCTCATTCCTTCTCTGCATATATTGTTCCCACAATTTCCAATTCTGTATCGTAGCTCAAAAAATCATCTCCCCAGTCAATCCAATCTGCTTACCCACTATCTCCAATAGAAAAATTTGCAGGGAATCCCTAAAGTCTGCCAGCTCATTGCATTTCCAAAATATATGTTCCAGCCCCCTCTTTCTTGCCAGTCACACCTCCAACATTTGCTATCCAACTGAGAAGAAATCTTTGGAATCTATTTGGGGTAGATACCTATGTAAACACATCCAGGCAAAGATCCTACATCTTCTAGACTTTGTTGCATATTTGGGAGATATACATATATCCCCCATTGTCTCTTAGTGAATCGCTTATCCAATCTCTCTTTCCAATCTTTTCTAAGCTCCTCTGATTGATTCTTATAATTATCATGCAATATTTTATATGCTCTAATAATTATCTGTTCTAAATTCTATTAAAAACTCTTACCAGTGCTGGTCTTTCATTTAGGACTCCCTATTTCTTTTTCTTTGCCTATACTCTGATAGCAATCCTTGATAGGGAAGGCAATCTCTAATCTGCAGTCCAAATAAATTATCGCCCTCTTCCCATTCTATTACCTTTCCCTTTCAAGTTATTTGCTCTCAATGCCTTGGTTCCTTTGCCAGTTTTCACCAATAAATTGCAGCCCCCTCTTGTCTATTATCTGTATCCCTAACCACAGTTGTCCCTATTGGCAGAATCTCTTTTCTCCAGTCTCATGCTGGTTTAGTTGTTAGAATACTCCCTGCCATTTTATGAATATAATACCCTGTATGGTTTTTGTTGTTCTCCTTAAGAGTCTGCATCCAAAATCCCAATCTCTCCTTATTTCTTGATCTCCCCCTGTATCATCATCATTCCTTTCCACCTTGAATTATAGTTTTCTGCTTGTGCTGCTCTAAAATACCCCCTCAAATTGGGTAATCCTAGTCCACCTTGTTCCATTGGAAGAATCAGCTTATCCCACTTGACCCTCGGTGTCCTCCCTTCCCAGATAAAATCCTTCAACTCTTTTTCAATTGCTATCCACAACTTCTGCTCTGGTTGATAAAAATATGCCTGACCTGAGTAAAAGATTAAAGTGACTAAAAACATTTTAACTGCTTGTATATTAGTATCCATATCGATATAACAAAGCTTCCAGTTTCTCAATTTTTGTATTATCTTCTGTTTAGTCTCTTCCCACATATCCTTAGCTGCCAAAACAGAGTAATTTCTAATCAATACTCCTAAATACTTCATTTTATTATGTCCCAATAAATATGGATATTGTTGGACCAATTTGTGTGTGGATGCAAGATTTACCGCTATTGCCTTTGTTTTAGCTTCATTCATTTTGTATCCCCAGAATATTTGAAACTGTCTTAAAATGTTCCACAATACTGCAATGTCCCTTTCTTGTTTTGTCATGTATAAAATAATATCATCAACAAATAGAGCCAGCTTTTCCTGACTACCATACCAATTATATCCTTGAATTTCTGAGTCCCTTATTTTCTTTGTCAATGGTTCAAAATATAATGCAAACAACAAAGAGGAAAGCAAACAACCCTGCCTGGTTCCTCTACTCAAGCAGAACTTATCAGAGAGGACCCCACCCACTTTAATTTTCACCTCTGATCTCTCATATATACTCCTAATCAGCCTTATAATTGTATTAGGGAAAGCAAATGTTTCCATTGCCCTGCTCATGAAGTCCCAGTCTACTCTGTCAAATGCTTTCTCTGCATCAAGAGCCACCAATAACAGTGGTATTTTCTTACATTCTGCTTCCCTCTGGATCATCAGTGGATAATATTTTCAAATGTTTTCCCTCCCCTGCACAAAACCATACTGATCCATATCTATCAGTTTTGATATCACTTTTGCCATTCTTTTAGCCATTATAGACATAAACATTTTATAATCATGGTTTAGTATTGAAATGGGTCTGTATGATGCTGGATCTGATGGAGCTTTACCTTCTTTAGGTATTACCATTAACACCTCCTTCTTCCAGGATGCTGGTGCTTCTCCTCCTTTTAAAATACTGTTAAACAAAACCTTCCAGACCTTTATCATTTTTTTCTCTCCTAGCTTCCAAACTTCCACAGGAATACCATCTATTCCTGGGGACTTTCCTGTAGCCATTTTTATCTCATCTCTTCCTATCATAATTGTTAGCAATTGAGCCTCATCTACCTCTAACCTTGGCATATTTAATTATTCCATAAACATTTAATTTGTACATTTTCTTGATTTCCATATTTCTCTGCTTTGTACAAACTTTCATAACGTTTTTGAAATATTTCTAATAGTTCTACAGGATCTCTTGTTATCTTCCTTGTTATAAGTTCCCTAAGCTTGGTGACAGCCCTTTCCACTTTCTGTTGCCTGAGCCGCTATGCTAAAAGTTTTTGTGCTCCAGAATTATTATAAAAAAAAACAGTTGCTTAACAGCAGTCTTTCTAAATTAATGCATATTATAAACGAATGCATATTATTGAGGTAATCCCTTATTTTCTGTTTAGCATTCTGCAGATGCTCCTTTTGTTGTTCTGAGAGATTCCCCCTATTTTGCAATACTTTAACATTTGTCAGCCCTCTAAATAATTCTTGTTACTTCTTAGCCATAGCTCCCTTTCCTTTATTTCCATCTTATTTTTAAACTCCACTTTAATTTTATCCCACTGCCAAGCTATATTGTCAGAAGAAATGTTTATCTTCTGTAGTAGTGCCTGGATTAATTCCAAAACCCATTCCTTAAATTCTTCTGTTTTCAGCCGATAGGTGGGAAAGCGCCAGTGTCTCATTTTTTATTTCATTTCCTTGCTTTTTTATTTTAGTTATTATTGGATCATGATCTGAAATAGTTACTGGGTGCATTTCAAGACCTTCAATTAAATGCACATGTTCCTGTAAGATATAAATTCTATCTAGCCTAGCCCAGTTTTTGTATCCCGGTGAATAATATACAAATTCACTACAAATTCCTAGTACTGAATTCACATCTTCCATACCAAACATTTTCATAAATGTTTTCAAAAATCTACCCTTCTTTGTTATATTTCCCTTCTAGGCCCCCCAGACACATCTTCACCGTTGCAAACCAAATTCCAGTCTCCACCTATAAGTAATATTTCTTGCTGAAAGCTGATTATTTCTCCCAGAATTTTCTTAAGCTCCATTATATCAAATTTAGGTGGAATGTAAATGCATGCCAGTTTAATCCTCCTCCTTTTCCAGTAGCCCCTTAGTACTATATAAATTTCATTATTATGTTTTTTTTCTTTTTCTATCACTATTGGAGCTCCTGTTGCAATTAATATAAGTATTCCTCTTTTCCTTTGCCTCAGATATTCCACTGAATAACCATCCTGAAAACCTTTCTTTATCAAATTCACATGTTCATTTCTTTCTAGGTGTGTCTCCTGTAGCATAGCTATTTGCACTCTACATTTATTAATATAGTTCACTACTCTTTCTTTTTTATATTTATCTGTAAGACCATTCAGATTGAAAGACATTACAGAAAGCATCATGTTCTTATATAGTTATTATTACCACCTTTTATGTATAACTGCTTTTTGTTAAATGTCTGGTTTCATCCTTTATGTTACATGCATATACTGTTCGGCAGGTTGGTCTTTTATACAGGTGTTTCTTGTCATATCCATTTGCACCTATGCCACATCTTACATTCTTTTTATTTTTTGAAAGCACTCAAATAGAACAAACAACCCCACCCCACCTAAAACCTATTAACTTAATAATAACACACAAAACAATGTACATCTTCAAATATTAAAGTTTTTGCTTCCTAATAAGAACAAAAGTTCTAAGTTGATAGCCACACAGACAGGCTAGAGTTAACCAAAAATAAAGGTTAGTCATGTTAAGATGCACAGTACAGCCTGTGCTATTAGTAAGTGCTATTTGATTTTGTCTGTCTTTATAGTTCTCCCAGCTGAGAAAACACTTGAATGTTTTCAGTAAACACTTTCTCCAAGCCATTTCTCTTTATCAAATTGTCTTCTAGTGACATGCAAACCAGACACAAAATTTCTAAGGGTACCTTGTTAACCAGAAAAAAGCCTTAGAATATTCAACATTCTTTTTCATTTACATGCTTTGTAATAAACATGTTACTGGATAACGCTTAGTGTCTTAACCCAGTCATTTCCATACACAAGCATGGGAAAAAGCACACTGATTTTTCTTTTGTCATACTCTCTTAATCAGACCTTTCCTCTCTCCCCTACTTCTCCTCTCTTCCTTTTTTTTTTTTACATTGCAGTGCCTACAGTTCTTAAAACCGAACAAAGAAAAAGAGATGAAGGGAGGAAAAACTTAAAAAAAAAAGTGAGAAAACTTTACTTCAAGTCTAATTGGTTTTGTCTTATCTTTAAAGCCCTCCCAGCTGGGAAAACCTCTGACTGCTTTCTGAGAACATTATGTTCTAGCCAATTTCTCTTTTCTTTTCTTTTTTTACCTCAGTCAATCCCCTTCCACCAGACTGTCTCCAGTTTCTGTTTATCAGATCGTCTCTATGGAGACATGACAACCAATACTCTGTCCTTTCTTGGCCAATTAGTGAGTTTAATCCCATCCCTGAATCAAGTATTTTATCCTGAAGGATCCCCATTCCTCATTTTCCTGTAGACTCTATACTTTTTACTACCTCAAAGGTCCCCAGGATAATCAGCTGACCTACTCTCAGAGCACCTTATAAATGGCTTTCTCATTCTTTTCACTGCCCTTTACTGTTATTTCCATCCTGTCTTATTATTGATCTATCACTTTTTATTTCTTATTTTTGACTGTTATTAATATTTATTTAGTTAGTTAATTAGCTGGTAGGTTACTTTTTGGGGTCTGTATTACAAGATCGAATGCTTAGGTGATCAAACACCTAAACATTGAACTTGTAATATCAAAAGCAAAAAACAGCAAATGGCCAATTTAATGCAGGGAAAGATTTCACTTGGCCGTTTGCTGGATTTTGCCATTTTGTCTACTGTAGAGCGATCTTGGAGTTGGTATATTTAGTTAGGGGGGTGTGGGGGGCGAATCCCCCCACTTACTTCGTGTGTAAAGTTATTTTTTTTCCTGTGGCCGACCAATGTGTTTTCCTGTGGCATTCGACGTTTTTGGGTTTGATATTGCAAGTTCATTGTTTAGATGTTTGATCACCTAAGCATTCAATCTTGTAATATAGATGCATCTTTTGCTTTATTGCAGCAATCTTAGGGGGCATCATTTTAGATTCCAATCTTTCAGTGATATTTTTTTCTGCAGGACATAGTTAAAGAAAGATTTATGGAAAAGATGACAGGCCAGCTACAAGTTTCAGTAAAACTTTATTGCAAGACTCTGGGATGGATGTCTTTATGTACTATAATGCTTCCATGTGCAAGCCTTCATTTGAATATAACTTTGTTGTTGTTGTGTCTTTCGGCTTTTCCCGATTAGGAGTCGCCACAGTGGAACTCCGGTCCGCTAATGATTGGCAGTTGATTTTTACGTGCTGAGTTGCCGGCCCTAACGCACAACCTTCAACGAAGGTACGCCCATTCATGCATGTCTCCACAGAAGATGCTCTAGCTGAGAATCGAACGGGACAACGTCTTGCTGTGAGGCGACAACGCTACCGCAGCACCACCACCTTGGATATATTTGAATATAACTTAGTGTAAATTCAAGCAACATCTGTTTCTAGGATTCCAGTTCTTCTTTTTGTTACAAAGTTACAAAAGAACTTCACTGGTGAGCTGTACCACAGATCATGGTTTTAGAGATGATTCTCCTCTCCTCTCCCATCCATACCGTCTGCTTCACTCCCATTCCATCCTCTCTGCTCCTCTTCTCTCCTCTCCCCTCCTCTCTGCTAACCTTGATCTGAATGATAACTGCTTTAGATATTGCTTGTAGAACTCATTTAGAATTATGCAAAGTCTGGGGTACCTGGCCGGTCAAAGAATGCTCTTCACATACCATTTTTAAGAAAATAAAAGCTGTACTTTAAATTTTAAGGGCAACAGAGCAGAATATGAACCCTAAATACTTCTAGCAATGGAGGATACAACAACAATCTGGTGCTCCATCAAAGGGGAATTCAGGTTTGCACTTTATGCAAACAGACAGTGAATATTTGGGAATATGCATCAGTCACAAAATAAATGTACACAGTATATTTCTGAAGGAAAATAAAACTTTCTACACTACTCTGTTAATACAAACATATTGTTAGCACATAGATGTCAAAAGGACAGAATGTTGTTTCACTGAATAACAGTGGGATATCCTATTGACATATCTGTTTGCTACCATAGACAATGCTGAGGTTTAGAAACTTGGCTCCTGTGGCATCATTTACAATCTTAGAATACATTGCTGAAGGTATTACTCAAAATGAATCTTACCAGATCTGATTCTGGTGGCATTCATATGGTGCCAGGCAGTGATGTTTTACATTACCTCTGCAGATAACTTCCTACCCAGCTTTCCCCTCAGAAGTCACTTACCGTCTCAATAGCAAAGATTAGCCCTTCACCCTAGCCTCATGTCATCCTTTGTGTATGGAAGATCTACTGACAATTCTTAAGAATGCACCTCTTTCAGCAGAAGTTCTACACATCTTGAATGCATTCAGATGACTGACTGCTAGGGAGTCCAGCCCTGAAAATGAAAAGTATTTAGAGTCTAGGTATAGAGACAATCTCCTGACTGACAGTCATGCTTAATGGCCAAGATACTGGGTTATTTGCATCACTTCTGTCTGACTGGACTGTCTGACTGGACTGTCTTTATTCTTCTGTGGAGTCAGTCTGTCTGCACTGCCTTCTTGTATATCAATATTTCCACAAATTTCAGCAGACTCTACATTTAAATGTTTCTGCTAAGGGGCACTATATCTTAAAACTCTATACTATTCCCTTTCACCATCCTTGGACCTGAAATTTTTGCTGGAAAAGCTGACTGTGGATTCCCCTTGAATTAATTGATTCATTGGATTTAAACGTTTTATCCTGGAAGATCCTTCTTTTGTCGGTATGGACTTCAGGCAGGAAGATTTTGGATTTATAAGTTCTAATGTGCAAAGAAAAGCCTTACTAACCACCTTGCAGAAGTACACTGTCAAGGAGAGCAATTCCCTTATTCATGCCAAAGATATGTGCCTGTGCCTCTGGAATAGCATTTCTCCATTATTTTTCCCAAAGTTGTTGTTGTATCTTTCGGCTTTTCCTGGTTAGGGGTCGCCACAATGGAACTCTGGTCCACTAATGATTGGCAGTAGATTTTTACGTACCGACTTGCCAGGCCTGACGCACAACCTTCAATGAAGGTACACCCATTCACGCACGTCTCCACACAGAAGACGCTTTAGCTGAGAATCGAACAGGACGTCTTACTGTGAGGCGACAACGCTACCGCAGCACCACCACCGCAGCTAAAGTACAAAAATAAAAATGAATGCCTGTTGCATATTTTGGATGTGCACAGGTAGCTGGAACATGATGAAGAAAAGACAGTTTCAGAAAGGAATATGGTTTGTGAAACTGAAATATGCTTAACTGGACCAGATTTGTTGAAAGAAAAAGGCAGCCCTGCAACAAACTCCCTATAATCCCTCATGCATGTAACTTTATCTCCTGCACCCCCTTAACTTGATCAACTTATAAACAAGGGTATGGCATCCAGGCATCCAGGTCCAAGGAAGTCATCATTCCAGTGTGCTCAGCCCTCATCAGACCTATCACTGAGTATAACACCCCCTTCAGTATGTACCTGAGCAGACACATGCAACAACTGGAGCACCCACAGAGATGCTTCTCAAAAAGAATACAGGGCATAAACAACATGCCCTATGAGGATCACCTTAATGCCCTGTTGTTATAATCAATCTCCTAGAGATGGGTTGAGGGTGATCGACATGCTTGGATCATGCTCTGATGGAACTTTTGCATATCCACAAAATAAATAGCATCAGACCTACCCAATCCAGTGACTTAAATGTTGCCCATGACATAAATAGTACTTGTTGGAGGGACAGGTATGTGTCATAGGTTCATAGGTTTATAGGTAGGTACTAGGCTATTGGCCCTAGGGCCTATATAAGCCTAGCCAAAGGTACCCTTGCTTTCACCACCCAAGAAAATTATTTTCCTGTGCCACTGTTGAGCAGAGCCACAGAAGTGATCCCCGGGGTGAATTTCCTATCTCCCATTCAATCATCAAGATTTTTCTTGAACAGTGCTAATGAGGATATTTGTTTGATATAGATAGGTAGTTTGTTCCAGAGTATGGGAAGTCTCTGGGACAGTAATCTATCCCTCCAGCATGTTCTGTTTATTGTGGTGATGAGGTTTAGGTCCCTAGAGCGTGTAGCTTGTAGGGATTGGGATTTCTTTAAGTGGAGCATGTCTAAAAACTCTGGGTTTGACTTAGCTTTGTGTGTTAGGCAGAGATCGCCTCTGAGTAGGCGATATGCAACGGAGTAAAGCTGCAGTTTTTTGAGACGGTCTGCATAGGGCATCTCTTTGACGCCAGTAATCCTCTTTGTGAGGTATTTCTGTGGCCTTTCCAGTTGTTGTAGATGTCTTGTGAGGTACATACCAAAAGGGGCATTGTACTCTATAATGGGTCTAATGACTGATGAGTAGAGGGGAACAATGACCTCTTTTTTCCTGGATGAGAAACCTTTTGTGATGAGGTGTGCCACATAGAAGGATTTTCTGACTACTGTGGCGATGTGATTATCAAAGGAGAGACTACTGTCCACCTGTGTCCCAAGGTCTCTTATCACACATTCGGTGTTAAGTAGACGACCACCTATGTGGTAGTTCATGGGTACTGAGTTTTTACCAAAAAGAATGACAATGCACTTTTTGGCATTGAGCTTGAGGCCATGGCTTTGACACCAGGCATCTGTCTCAGCAAGGCCCTTTTGTAGGATCTTTTGGAGTTTTGATTATGGCTCCTAGTTTGCAGTCATCTGCAAACTTCGTTAGCCAAAGACCTTCTGTATTGGCCTGTACTTCAGAAAAGTAGATACCAAACAGGAGAGGACCCAGGACTGAACCCTGTGGTACTCCACTTATCACTGGAGAAGCAGAGCTCTTCCCTAACCACATTCAAGCATAAACTGGACCAGAGAATAGGAAATCAGAAACTCACTCCTGGTCTGGCAGCCTGTAAATTCTTGACCACCCATGCTCTAGGCTGCACATAACCATTAAAATATACCCCTAAAAATAAACTCTAGGGGACCAAAAAATTGCTAGATACATTTGGGAAGCTTGGCTAGGCTTGAAATGGCCCTTGTGGTCATTAGCCTAGTATAGAGCCGTGAATCTTTGAACCTGTAGCTATTATAACATACTTTAAGGATGCACAACCTCAGGGGAAGTTATACACTCTGTGTGATAGAACACAGTTGCTGAGTTGAACTGTTTTGCTTAAGTGCGCATCAGTTTTCCAAAAAAATATGATAAGTATTGACTCCTTTATGAAAACAAACAAGGGCCATCTGTCACCAAACAAACGTTGGCTAAATGGCTGTCCCGTTGTGTTGGCTTCTGTCGTGGTAAATATAACAAAACCTTAAGGGTCTCGTCAGTGTATATTCTACAATGGCTGTTGCCAGTTCTGGTGTTTGCATTTAGAATTCTACAAGTTAGGACATACTTGAGGCTAAAGTACAGGTACATGTTCACTCAAGCAAAAGCCAGCAAAGGTACCAAGCAAACTATAAACTCCCAACAAGTACCCTTGACAGGAAAATACAGCAGTCAATTGTTCTTTGATGCAAAAATCCAAGTTTAATTCACACAAGCAGCTTCCAAGGTTTAAAATCAAAGCACATAAAGGCACACTTGGAAGCTGCTTGTGTGAATTAAACTTGGATTTTTGCATCAAAGAACAACTGACTGCTGTATTTTCCTGTCAAGGGTGCTTGTTTGGAGTAAATGTTCACTAACTTACAGAACTCTCAAATCAAATGCCCAGGTTAGAGGAACACAAAGCTTTGGCACAGAAGTGTAATGAATCTTTAACTGTGCGTCACCTTAGAACCTTTAACTGTGCGCCACCTTTACTTACTTAAGATCTCATTAGAATTCTGACCAGATGTTATGTGGAGTGCTTAAAGGTTCCTTCTCAGAGAAAGATAGTTCACTACTGTGAGAATGGTCATCATAACAATGAATCACTGAGTGAGAGAGCATGGGACAGTGAGAGTACCTCCTTGCCTTTCTCTATTTGGATTTAAATAAAGATTTGTATTTCATCAAAAATGCACTGACTTAGTCTAACCTGAAAGGTTATCACGTGTATAGTTAGTGAGTGTTTATAAAGTGACAGGCATTATTGTCACGTTTATTTGCTACTAGTAAGGTTAGTTGAGAATTAAGCTGGCTTCATGGTAAACAGGTTTTGACTTTGGCTAGATTCTAAATAAAGCATAAAACAACACGTCCAGCACCAAAGGGTGAAAAAATTCTCCAATTTAATGTGGCAGCTCCAGCAAATGGTATAAAGTTTAAACCATGTAAGCAGACCGGTTTTGGCAAAAACATTGCTTTCCTCAGTGCAATAACAATAGAAAGTACACACAATAAATTTAAATACTCATCCTGATCACAATATAAGCTTCTCATTGGATGATCAACTTAACTCATTAAGGTCAGGTTTGACCAAACCCCCCAACCTAATAATCCAAATGGATTATTTTTTATTTAACATAGTATGCCAGCCTGTCTTAAACATTCTATTCCCTGTGACCTTATCAATAATAATAAATATGAACTGAGCAGTGATGTGGGTCATAGTATGTTTAAATAGTGAACTAGACATTCTTTTATTTCTTATGTCACTGAAATGCTTGGAAATACGAACCCTCAGTGACCTAGATGCTTGCCCCACGTAGAAGGCAGAACAGGAGCAAGTGGCTAAGTATATGACCCAGTCAGTGCTACAGTTTCCAAAACACAAAACATCATATACCTTAGATGTATTGCTACTTGTAAATTGTTTGCTCTTAAGTACGTGAAGGCATGCTGAACAGTGAACACAGGGTATACACCCCTCCAATTTCTTCCCAAATAATGTAATATGCTGTGTGTTGGAGGGCATCTTATGTTTATAATGATTAAAATAAGAGCCCAAAGTGGGACCCTGTCGATAAGAAAAAAGACATTTCGAAGAAAGAAGCTCAGGAAGCTTATCATTAGCCATAAGAATGTCCCAATGGTGATCAATGATTTGCTTTAAGGTGTTAATGTTCCGCCCGAAAGTGTTGACAAAACGGACTGGCTCAACTCGGTTATCATCCCTGGAAGTATGCTAATATTTTAACAGGGAAGATCTGGGTTGCTGTGAGATAAAATGACTAGCCTCGCTAATATTATCAATGTCATATCCTCTGTTAAGAAATCTGTTTTTCAGGTCCTGTTGATAATGATAATATGAGTTAACCAAGGAACATATATGCCTTATCCTGAGAAATTGGGATTTGGGGATGTTGCGGATGATGTGTTGTGGGTGATGACTACTGGCATGAAGTAAGGTGTTATATTGTGGATGTTTATGAAAGACCTCAGTCTTGAGGGTGTGATCTGAGTCCCTAGAGATTGTGACATCCAAGAACATAATCTGATTGATGTGAAAATTTAACGTAAATTGGATGCCCCACTTATTCTCATTAAGGTACTGGACAAATTCCTGTACATATGTGTCGTTCCCCCCTCCACACCATCTAGCAATCATCCAGATAACACCACCAGATGTCAATCTCATCAAGATATAAATTATGGCCAGTGTTATAAATAAGTTGTTCCTCAATATAACCCATAAAGAGGTCAGCATAAATGGGGGCAAAACAAGTCCCCATAGTGGTACCTTTCACCTGCCAGTAACATCTACCATGGAAATAAAACACATTCTTGGTTAACATGTTCGGTCAGACAGACAAGTAAGGTGTTAAAGCCTGGTGAATATATATTGGCGTTATCCAGCCAGAATTGGATAACCTCTAACCCAGCCCATTGGGGGATATTAGTGTAAAGGACAGTCACATCCAATGTGCACATTAGCTAACTGGGATCCAACTGTGTATCCATCACAATCTGTAAATCTTTTTAGTGTTTTCACAGCGGAATCTTTACTGTTGATGGTGATCCTCTTTGGGTGGCTGTTTTGTTGCCTTACAATTGTGCTCTTTTGGACTAGTATCAGGTACTGTTGGACACTATACTATTTTTTTTTTTGTTTTTTTTTCATGTCCAGAACAGATCTATGCCCTACCATTGGCTGGCATTTATTGGAATAATTAATAATTTGTGGTGAGGACAGTTGCAAACCAGAATTTGACATTTTAGGCCAATTTTGATTGTCTTTATATAGTTATATCTTGCTGGTATAGGCCTTATTCCGTTGAGGCCTAGTGGACTGGGTTTCATCCTCATTTAAGGAGTTTCATTGGACATTCATTAAACTGCAAGGCTTTTAGATTCATAGATTAGTACTAGGCTAATTGCCCGCATGGGCTATTTTAAGCCTAGCCAATTGCCCTCTGTGTGAATCAAACCCCGTACACTGTGTTTGTAAGGCAAACACCTTAACTATTATGACAACCTCCCACTCCTTTTTGCTTATTATTGCCATGACATTTTTTTTAAATGATTCTCTTTTGGGAATAAGATCTATAACTTAATGCTGCTTATTTTTTAATTATTTCAGGTTCTTTATGAGGAGGTAGGAATTACATCATACATTCATTATTACTTATAACTACAGTATTCATATATTTTGGGTGAATATTGTTATAACATAATGTGATTCTGGTCTACACAGTATTAGGCTTTGTTATGTAAAATAATTATCTGTTGTTGAACAAGGGTCAATCATTACTGCTTGCAATTACAATATCTATATTTTCAGTGTGAATATTGTTATTACACATTGTGATTCTGCTTTATATCACATTGGAGTTTTTTGTATTGTTCAGTTCACCCTCTTTTTGCTGTTGAACGGGGGTCACTGGATTATATAATTAATAATTTTGGGTCTATTTTTTAAACATCATGCACCTCATCAAACTTGTGCAAGGTCTCTCTGCAGATAGGGATGACCTGAATGATTTTTGGATTGGGACAAACCTCCACAGATAATACTATATTAGGCCAAAATGATCCTGAAAATATATGTTCATCATCCTTTCTCAAATTAACTAAGAACATGAAGTCTCTTAGTACCAATGTTTGGCATCTCAAACTCTTTAAGGCATACAAGGCATGGGGAATTTCTCCCCAAGGCCTTAGGGTTCGCCTTCAGCGTTTGGTCAATTTGGCTGATGATTTATTACTAGAAGAATGGGCTCAGGCCCAGCACAAGGCATCCATGGCCTTTGTTGAAGTTCTCATCCCATATTATGAGTGCACAATTGATAAATTCATTCTTGAAGTCAAAACTATATGTGAGGAGGTTAGATGATTTGAAGGGGAACCTTTTTTTGATAAGTATCTTAACCAATTGGTCAAAGATGTACTTACTTTAGAGCAACAGCTCAAAGCCAAAAAGAACCACAAATTTAACCAGGACCTCACAGACTATGAGAGAGGCAAACCTTTTGTGTTACAAAAAACTGTTAGATTTATTGAGCAGGATAAGATTAAACCAGCTTTTAAGAGGAAGAGATCCCAGTCCATACTTAAAAATGGCCCTAGTGGCCCCAGTTGCACTTTAAGGGATGATTCATCCTCCAACACTGATATCGAAATCACCCCTACTTCTGACTCACCTGTAGCCAAGAAATACTTGAGTACTGACCCTTTGGGGGGTAGGCACAGAGGAGGTAGAAAACACTGGTCCTGTAAACAGCATTCAACATCCTTTAGACTTGATTCTACCACATTAAAGGACACCAATAATGTGCATAACATCTCTACATAGCCACTTTCTGACATTGAAATAAACTTATTGAATAAGGGTCTAAATTTTGCCCCTGTTTTTTTTGTCAATGAAGATACATTTGCCAATGATATTTCGAACTTTTGCCGCTTGTTGAATTTAAGATTGTTTTTTGGTGATGGTACCCAGGCTCAAAGGTCTACTGATTTTCATTTTTGTAAATCCTCTTTCATGCTACCCATGGACAAACACATTGCCAACTTTAAGGATTGTGTGCTTAAGGACTTGCACTTCAATAAATTTCTTTTTACTAATATGAGGCATAACCTCACACACCAGGAACAACAGTTGTTGACCAAGCTCAGGGATAACCATGATTTGGTCATTATACTGGCAGACAAAGGTGGGGCGGTTGTGGTCATGGATTGGCCAATGTACTTGGCAGAGGCCGAAAGACAATTGTCTAAAGGCCAATTTTACATGCATATGCCCTTAGACCCAACACTAAAATTCAGACAAGAAATAGATGCATTCCTGAACCTTGCCCTTGAAGAAGGCATGATTAACAAAAAAATTTTGTACCACCTGACTGTATCCGATCCCCAATCTCAATATCTTTATTTATTGCCCAAAATTCAGAAAGGTTTATCAAAACCACTGGGCAGGCCCATTTTATCGGCCAGGGGGTCATTTACAGAACCCTTAGCTGCTTTTCTTACTAAATATTTACAACCATTATTGCCAATGGTTAGGGCCAGGATTCAGGACAACACTCAATTTTTACAGATTGTGATGGATACACAGTTGGATCCCAGTTGGCTAATGTGCACATTGGATGTGACTGCCCTTTACACTAATATCCCCCATTGGGTTGGGTTAGTGGCTATCCAATTCCAACTGGATAAGGCCAATATATATTCACCAGGCTTTAGCACCATACTTGTCTGTCTGACCA
This sequence comes from Protopterus annectens, assembly GCF_019279795.1. Classification (NCBI taxonomy): domain Eukaryota; kingdom Metazoa; phylum Chordata; order Ceratodontiformes; family Protopteridae; genus Protopterus; species Protopterus annectens. The sequence goes on along the minus strand of NC_056747.1, from coordinate 1,122,206,678 downwards.
AACATGTGTTAACCAAGAATGTGTTTTATTTCCATGGTAGATGTTACTGTCAGGTGAAAGGTACCACTATGGGGGATTCTTTTGCCCCCATTTATGCTGACCGTTTATGAGTTATATCAAGGAACAACTTATTTATGATGCTGGCCATAATTTATATCTTGATGAGATTGACATCTGGTGGCGTTATCTGGATGACTCCTGGATGGTGTGTAGGGGGGGGGGGGTGACACATATCTACAGGAATTTGTCCAGTACCTTAATGAGAATGTGGGGCATCCAGTTTACGTTAAATTTTCACATCAATCAGATTACGTTCTTGGATGTCACTATCACTAAGGAGTCAGATCACACCCTCAGGACTGAGGTCTTTCATAAACATCCACAATATAACACCTTACTTCATGTCACTAGTCATCACCCATGACACATCATCCGAAACATGTTCAAATCCCAATTTCTCAGGATTAGGCGTATATGTTCCTTGGATAACTCATATTATCATTATCAACAGGACCCGAAAGACAGATTTCATAACAGAGGATATGACATTGACAATATTAGCGAGGCTAGTCATTTTGCCTCACAGCAACCCAGATCTTCCCTGCTGCAATATCAGCATACTTCCAGGGATGATAACCGAGTTGAGCCAGTCCGTTTTGTCACCACTTTTGGGCTGAACATTAACACATTAAGGCAAATCATTGATCACCATTGTGACATTCTTATGGCTAATGATAAGCTTTCTGAGCTTCTTTCTTCTAAATGTCTTTTTTCTTATCGACGGGGTCCCACTTTGGGCTCTTATTTTAATCATTATAAACATAAGATGCCCTCCAGCACAGAGTAGATTACATTATTTGGGGACAAATTGGAGGGGTGTATACCCTGCGGTCACTGTTCAGCATGCATTTACGTACTTAAGAGCAAACAATTTACAAGCAGCAATACATCTAAGGTATATGATGTTTTGTGTTTTGGAAACTGTAGCACTGACTGGGTCATATACTTAGCCACTTGTTCCTGTTCTGCCTTCTACGTGGGGCAAGCATCTAGGTCACTGAGGGTTTGTATTTTCGAGCATCTCAGTGACATAAGAAATAAAAGAATGTCTATTTCACTATTTAAACATACTATGACCCACATCACTGCCCAGTTGAAATTTATTATTGATAAGGTCACAGGGAATACAATGTTTAAGACAGGCTGGAATACTATGTTAAATAAAAAATAATCCAGTTGGATTATTATGTTGGGGGGGTTTGTTTAAACATGGCCTTAATGAGTTAAGTTGATCATCCATTGAAATGCTTGTATTGTGATTAGGATGACTATTTAAATTTATTGTGTGTGCTTTCTATTGTTATTGCACTGAGGAAGGCTAATTTTTTGCCAAAAATGGTCTGCTTACTTGGTTTAAACTTTATACCATTTACAGGAGCTACCATATTAATTGGAGACTTTTTTCACCCTTTGGTGCTGGATGTGTTGTTTTGTGCTTCATTTACTTGGTTTGGTCTGCGCACCTGGAAAGCAAAAAAGGGGTCCAGCACCAAATAGGAGTGAAAGGCTACATTTACTGATGTAGATAAAATAAAAAACAAATAGGCATACCGGATTCGGCAAAACAAAATGCCTTCCTCGGTACATTTAGATCCATCAGCTCTACACACATTTATATAGTCAGTTAATTAACCCTGTTACATTCCAATTGGTCCATCCCAAAAATTCAATTATGTTCATTTAAACCAGGATTAAACAAAGCTCCAAGCTTGACAATCCATCCTGATTCCTTTCTGTTTAATATGGAATGCCATCCTGCTTTATTAGCTCTATGTCCCTGGATTTTGTCTATAATTGTAAAACTAAATTTGGCAGTGGCATGGGTCAGTGTATGTTTATACAATGCATTATGAATTCGTTTGGTCCTGACATCACTAAGATGTCCACTTTTTCTATGTTTTACAGGTCGTGATGTTTGCCCTATGTAAAACGCAGAGCAAAAACAAGTGGCCAGATAAATGACCCAGTCACTGCCGCAATTGGCAGAACACCTAATGTCAAAAATCTGTGGGATGTTGCTGCTTGTGAATTCAGTAGTTTTGTTTATGTAAATACAAAAACTGCAGTGTCCACAGGGATGACTCCCCACTAACTTATCCCCAAACAAGGTGGTCTGTTCCACCGGCATGGGGTGTGGATATTTATAATGAATGAAGTGTGAATTTATTGTACGGCCACTTCTACAGGAAAAAAGGCAGGCCCAATACAAGGTACTGTTACACTTTCACGAACAAGTTATTGAATAGTGTGCTGTGTGTCTCTCTGCTATAAGAGGGGGTGGTGGTCTTCTCACTTCTTTGTTATCTGATATTTAATAGCCTAAAGGGCTTCTTCCATACTTTAAGTGCTAGCCACAAAGTTTGAGAATTCATTTTATGCTCAACTTCTGAGAGACCTGCATTAGAAGCTGAAGTTAAGTGCAAACTTGCAGTAGTGTATTTTAGTCTTCTGCCAAGTACAAGCTTGCAGTTTTAAAAGTAATGTATTTCATTTTTTTCTGTTACCTAATTGTGTGTTTCATTGAATAGTGTGCTGTGTATCTCTCTGCAGTTACGTCCCCACCCACTCTCCCTGTTCTAGTTTTGGTGTTAGTGTTGGTGGCTCTGGAATTGCCCGCCCCTCCTGTAAGTCTGTATTAGAACACTCCTCCTGGGTCCATCTCATTTGCTCACTTAATCGAGTACAGTGAGATCATATTCTGAGTCTAGTGTTCACTCTACTTAATACAGAGAGAAGATTTGAGAAGGCCAACTCACTTAGGTTCTTCATTCCTCTCTCCTTGCACTTTACTAAAAAAAAAAAAAAATATTTGCACTTTATTCATCTGCTTTTACTGTATTTGTTTTTCCTCCTACTTTATTTTGCTTTTCTTAAAAGTACTTAATTTTATTTATTCTGCTGCATTTATTACTGCTTGGTAGTAGCCTGATTAAATTGTAGCTGTTATTCTAAGTATTTTGGTTTAAGCACTTGGACTTCATACAGGTTGTTTTACATTAAGAAGGTTTGTGGTCTGCACTGTTGTGGCAGGACAGGTAGCTCACATCCTTCTAAGCTGGGAATTGCTGATTGAAGGCTCAGTGTCTGCTATTCTAAAAGTATATTAGTTCTGGCTTAAGCACTTGGGCTTCAGGCCAGTTATTCTACATTAAGAAGGTTTGTGGTCTGTACTCTTGTGGGAGGAGAGGCTGGATTCTGCCCTTCTGAGCTGGGAATTTCTGGTCACAGGCTTATTGTGCCTGCTTATTTGAACTGTTTCTTTCTGAAATTGGTGCACCTTGTTGCTGTAGCATAGACCAGATTCAGGCCTGCTGAATCTAGCTTTGTTTGTATAACTTGAGAACTGATCCAGGCCATCTTTATTTGGAGAAGGCTCACCTACACCCTATAGCAGGAGTGTGCAGTTAGAATTTGTCTGACTGAAGACTGCTGGAACAGGGCTCAGTTTTGAACTTTTTTCTGGTTAAGTGGGTAACTTGTTTAAATCAGTTTGTTTGTTTTCTATTGTTTATATATATATATATATATATATATATATATATATATAAATTGCACCTTATTCATCTGATTTTACTGTATTTGTGTTTCTTCCTATTTTATTACTAGGGGCATTGGCTACAACTCTGATCTGAGATATATAACAATAAGTATCCTTTTCTGTGTATTTAAAGTGTTTTTTTATTGTATCTGCTTTATTTTCTGAAAAAAACAAAAAAAAAAAATCCAAGAAAATATATTTGTTTCCAGCCTTTCTAAGCTAGTATAGTCCAGTTTTCAGGTTAGTGCTGAATTCAGGGCTGTGTTACAAATCTCTGTTTTTGCCCATACCTTACTTGGATAGAAAGAAGTTTCTCTGTTCACCTGTAAGAGAGGGGAGCTTTCAACAGCCTATGTGTCCCTGGAGGAGTGGTTTCAGCCCAGAAATTAGTAGTTTATTGGCCATTTTGGGCTAATTTCTATCTCTTTCATTTCCCTGCTATAAATACTGCATTTGCCCGGTTTTGCATGCCGGGCAGCGCCAGTTAGCTAGGGTATAACTATTCCTGGCTCCACAAAGTCTCCTCTTTATTTTTCCCTTGGAACTAGACAAACTTTCAACTTAAGCACTGCATTCAAGCCATTCATTTCTCAGCCCGACGCTTGCTCAAAACTCATAGCAAGCACTTATAAACCTTAGCACTAGATCCTCCTATACTGTACAGAAGGACAAAGCTCTCTATTCGACCTTACCAGCCATTCAGTAAAACAATTCACTGTACCTATCCAGGCATGTCCAAAGGGCAGTTTCAGGTGTACTCTCCAGTCCAACTGGTGAATCTGGGCATTTTGACGCAAGGTTACAACTGCCTCATGTACACAGACAACCCTCTCCTCCTACCACCAAACACTAATACATGTGAGAGATGCAATTATACAGCCAACCTGGAGGCTAAACTCTCTCAACCCAAGAATGGATCAGACAGTCAAAAGGAGAAGGGAAATACTTGCGTCACACCACCAGTCTCACATAGACCCATTAAACCAGCACTGGCAAAAAACACACATAAATACCCAAAAATATACTCGGAGGGTTTAAATAAAAATATGCAAAAGCAAGAGAGATCTCCAAAGCAGACATCCAAGTGACCTCCACCCCCCCAACACAAACCATGAAACACATACTTCACAGAACCAGAATGCCATGCAATCACAGCCCTTAAGGCAAAATAACATACCCAACATACTAGTAATAGGTGACTCTATAGTCAGGCACACTGACGTCTCACTCACTAGGCTGAATAAGTAGAAGGTTACTGTTAGCTGCGTGTTGGGTGCCAGGATCCACCACATAACACAGTCACTCAGGTCACTCCAGAACAAGTACAAATATGACTCTGTCATTGTCCATGTTGGTGTGAATGACCTGAGCCGCACCTCCCTGGACTACATGAAAAGAGACATGGAAGAGCTCTCTGATCACGTAGCCCAGTCTGGTATGACCCTGACCCTGAGTAGCATCCTGCCCTCACCAGGAATGATATAACAGTATAAAGAAAAAATGATCAATTTCAACAATTGTCTAAGTTTCTGGGGTCATTCAAAGGGGATCCAGTGTCTGTCCACCTGGGATGACATGCTTGACAAGCTACGTTGCTTTGCTAGAGACAGCTTGCACCTGTCACTCTTAGACTTTTGAATACTGGCCAAGGTTCTTGCCACCCCCATAGTGCCTTTTTTAGGCAAGGCTCAAAAGACAAACCCACCACCGTAAATAGTACAAGTAACAAAAAACTGAGGGTAATGCTACTCAATGCCAGAAGTCTAAACCTGAAAATGCACGTACTCGAGGCACTCCTAAGTATGGAGAAAGTTGATATATGTGCAGTAACAGAAACCTGGTTTAAGGCTCCAGAGAGCACCCCAGCACTACCAGGCTACAACTCATACCATACATTTTGGCCACAGAACCCGGACCGAAATACAAAAGGTGGGGGAGTATCCATATTCATCAAGGATACCCACACCTCCAGGTTAGTGGCACAGCACGATGCTTCAGAGATCATCCACATGCAACTAACAATGGGCAAAACTGCAATTCAAATTGTAGCTTGCTACAGATCACCCACCATGTCCCAGGACCCCCATTCTGCATCTCTGGAAACACTGGGGAACATAAAGGTCCTACCAAACACCCTAATATTGGGTGATTTCAATTACCCAAACATTAACTGGGAGAACTACTCAAGTACTAACTCCCTTGCCCAAAATTTTCTAGAATTTATAAACTCAAATGCCCTGTATCAACTGGTCAACACTTCCACCAGAGGTGACAACATATTGGACCTGGTCATCACCAACATGGGCGACTGGTGTTCCACACTGGAGGTCAACCTCTCGCTGGTTAGATCTGACCATAAACAAATCACTTGGGATAGCCACATTCTGCCCCCAACCCCGGACAAGGAAACCACCGTGAAAAACTTTTCAAAAGCAAACTTTACATTACTTAAGAGCGAGGTGGAAAGTTTCAAAGCCCCCATGCTAAAGGTCCTGCTGTCCGAGCTCCAAAATCCTTTACTAATGCATTCTATGGGCACCTACAAGAATGCATGGATCATGCTATCCCAAGCAAAACCAAGACTCACTCCTCCAAGAAAAGGAAACCAGTCTGGTGGACTCCTGCCATAAACAAGCTATACAATAGAAGGAGGAAACTAGTACAGAAAAGAGGAAAATCCCAAGAAGGGAAGACATCCCTAATCAGTATCATCCCTCATAAAATCATCCAAGGGGAGCTTCAAAAGAAAAATTGCCAAGGACTCTAAAGATAACCACAAGGCATTCTTTAGCTATGTCAAGAATCTAAGCAGTAGTGCTCAGATCTGCTCAGAGTTAGTGCAGAATGGCACAAAATACACTAAACCAACTGATATTGCTAACATCCTGGCAGACAGGTTCAGCGCAAACTTCACCCCCCTCTCACCCCCAAAAGGGCCCATAACTATACCAGAAGAATGTAGAGCCCCTGAAATCACAGGCACTCAGGTTAAAACAGCCCTCTCCAAAGCCAAGAACACAGCATCAATGGGACCAGACAGTGTTCCAGGCTGCGTCCTACATGAACTCAAAGATGAACTAACCCCTCACCTAAACACACTGTTCAAACTCAGCCTCTCCACAGGCTACGTACCCATAGAGTGCCGCACAGCAACAGTTATTCCACTCCACAAAGGTGGAGCTACAACAGACCCTGGGAACTATCGCCCTATAAGCCTGACTAGCTTGGTCTGCAGGGCTATGGAGCGCATCATCATGGAACTCATTAACAGAGACATTTGGAACCTCCAAACACTAGACCCTACCCAATTCAGCTTTATTAAGGGCAGATCATGCCTCCTAAACCTGGTGGACATCTTTGAGACAGTTACCAAAGCTATAGATGAGGGAAAGGTGGTACACACAGCCTACCTAGACCATGCAAAGGCCTTCGACACCATTTCCCATTCTGGTATTATAGAGAAGCTCACCAGACTGAACATAACCCCCGTCACAAGATGGGTTGCCAACTGGCTCACAGACAGAATCCACATGGTGATAGTTGCAAGAGCTAGGTCCGACTCTAAACCGGTTACAAGTGGCATTCCCCAAGGCTCAGTTGTAGGACCCCTCCTGTTCAGCATATACTCTCAAGCTGACACAGACATCCTCCAAAAGGGTCTCACTGAGATGGATACCTGGTGTCAAAATCATGGCCTCAAGCTAAATGCCAAAAAGTGCATAGTCATCCCCTTTGGAAAAAACAAAGTAGCCACAAACTACCACATAGGTGGTAGTCCCCTAAATATGGAAGACGTAATAAGGGAACTGGGGACCCAAGTAGATAGTAATCTCTCCTTTGATAATCACATTGCCAAAGTGGTTAGAAAATCCTTCTATGTGGCACACCTAATCACAAAAGGGTTCGCATCCAGATCAAAAGAGGTCATTGTGCCCCTCTACACATCACTCATCAGAACCATCTTAGAGTACAATGCCTCATTTGGGATGTTCCTTACAAGACACCTCCAACAGCTGGAAGACCACAGAAGTACCTCACCAAGAGGATCACTGGCCTTAAACAGATGCCCTATGCAGCTCGACTGAAGAAACTCCAGCTGTACTCGGTTGCATACTCCCTACTCAGAGGTGATCTCTGCCTGACATGCAAGGCCATGTCCAACTCAGAATTGATGGACATGCTCCACCTAAAGAAATCCTTTCCCCCTCGAGCCACACGCTCTAGGGATCTAAACCTCACCACAGCAATAAATAGGATGTGCTGGATGGATAGATTCCTGTCCTGGAGACTTCCCATGCTTTGGAACAAGATTCCAATCTACATTAGGCAGAGCTCCTCACTAACACTCTTCAAAAGAAACCTTGACGAGTGAATGGGAAACAGAAAGTTTACCCCGGGATCACTTCAGTGGCTCTGCTGGACAGAGGCACAGGGAACTAATCTAAGGGGTTGGTGAAAGCCAACATATTCTGGCTAGGCTTATAAATGCCTTCGGACAGACAGCCTAGTACCTACCTATGAACCTATATGTTCCCAGATCTCTTATAATGCCAGGAAGAAAGAGGTCATTGTCTTCCTCTACTCTTCCCTCATTAGGCCAATCATCAAGTACAATGCCCCATATGGCATGTACCTCACTAGACACCTGAAACAACTGGAGATGCCACAAAAGTACCTCACAAACAGGATCCTAGGCCTTAAACACTTGGACAGACTCAAAAAACTCTGTATCGTATCGCCTACTTAGAGGCGATATCTGCTTGATTTAGAAAGCCATGTCTGACCCAGCTCTGTTAGAAATGCTACATCTAAAGAAATCCCAATCCCTCCACACCACACACTCCAGAAACCTTAGCCTCATTACCACAATTAACAGAACATGCTGGAGGGACAGGTTCATAACCCAAAGACTCCTCATGCTATGGAACAGATTTCCCATGCATGACAAGTAGAACACCTCGCTGACCCTCTTCAAGAAAAATCTTGATGAGTGGATGGGAAACAGAAAATTTACCCTGGGGATAACTCCAGTGGCTGTACACGACAGAGACACTGGGAACTAAGGTCGGGTGGCACTATGCCAGGGTAATCCTATGGCTAGGCTTGTAAGGGCCCCAGGGTCATTAGCCTAGTACACACCTATGAACCTTTGTACAGCATGCTGTATTACACTGTTCGCCCATTTCATGCTAGAGGAGATGGTATTATAACTTATTGGTTTTACTCACCTGTCACTGATCAAACAATTGTACATGTAACGGGGAAATGGCAGCTTTACGAAAAAAGAGTAATACCATTTCTTTCTTATCAGGCTGAAACTTCAAATACATTTCATCACAGGATTACCAAATCTAGGCTTCTGCTTATCATCTGGGAAGTTTCCATTCCAATACAATCCAGTTTCCTTCAAATGTAAAGTATCTAGCTAGAACCAACACCTTTATCAGCTGCACAGAGTTAGGACTATTTTCCAGAGATAAGTGGACTTTAGCCAAGATGAGTGTGGAGTCACAGAAGCTCAGTATGGAAACAGATGGAAAAATGTGGACTTTTTGTTAGGTGAGTGGAGGGTGGTCAAGGAGGATGGAAACAGCTTTGACACTTAAAATGTGGAATACAGATACTCTGTCTGAGACAAACCAAAATAATATTGAACAGATTATTCTAAAATGCACACACTTGTTTAATGAAATGTTTTCACTCATTTTCTTATTTTTTTACTTTTTATGTAACGGGGATGTTAAAAAATTCCCCATGACTCTTCTGAAGATGAGTCGTCCCTGCTGAATATTCCTGGTTAAGAAATGTAATACAATAAAACAAATGCTAATAAACAACAGTAAAAAGAGCTGCAGGAAAGAAATCAATGCAACTTTAATTAAATAGTCTAGCTATTTTCACTGCTAGTCCTTTTTGCTCATCAGAAGACCTTTTGCACTATATGAATGCATGAATCAGCTCTTAGGCCTGTAATTAAGATCTTTCATTTCCTATCATTCCACATGCCCAAATGATATAATTACAGTTGTGATGTCACTGACTGCAATGACATAGATAAATAACTCGGTTGTCACTGAACTGCTTATCCTACCAGCACTGATGATGTCACAGTGACAGTTAGGAAGTGGCACTTGAGTAGGGTAGGAAGGTTAGAGCAACAGCAAAAAGGTGGAGATTTACACTATTAAGTACTTGTAAAGGGTGGCAAGAACTTTTAAGTGTGCCTGTTTATAGGTATATATAGCTAGGCCTCTTATGGTCCCTGTGATTGCTTACCTAGTATTATCCCTATGTTCCTAAAAGATAACTAGATTTATCAGAATCCTGTACATTTGTCAGACCTATGAAAATCAATTGTATAAACAAAAAGAAAGAAAAAAAAACTCAGATGTATGTGATAGTAACCGAGTACCTTTAAAGTCTATTATTTGTTCTATGCAGTTATAGAGCTCATAAAAATTACTTTCCTGGTACATACCTCTGAGAAACTGAATAACAGCGATCATGTAGTTGGAACTGCAAGGTCTTTCTTGGGTCATGCATTCTCATCTTGTTAACTCAGCCCTTTAAACAATAAGGAATAGTGTTAGTTTCTTTGCTGTGCCTTTGAAATAGCTGTGTAAACCAGATGCACAGTTTATGAGTTAACAGGCAAGAGAAAACATGGGCGTGAGCCCTCTGCCTTTCATATATGACACGTAATGTACAATCTGCATGTTAGTTATGTAGATAGAGAGTTTAGCAGGCTTTTTAACTGTTTTAAGTCAATTTAACATTATGGAGTTCAGTCTGATTTATTTGTTTTATTTATTTGTTTGACTCAATCCAAATGGTCCCTTTTGGACCATTTTTGGCCATGATTTCTGCCACAATGACTCTCTCTCTATATATATATATGTGTGTGTGTGTGTGTGTGTGTATGTATGTGTACATGCATATGTGTGAATACATACATGCACAGAGTTAAAAGTGCATGTAACTAACTAGCATGTTTTTTAAAGAAGTATGTAGAACTTAGGGAGAATATGCAAAACTAATATACACACATGCAGAACATTCAAGTGATATGTTATCACCAGTATGCCTTTGAAATGACATCTGAAAATAGTTTATTTTATTTTTATTTTATATTTGTTTGCCAGGGTAGAACACTGATCAGAATGTAATAAAACAGTATACACCATACAATTACATCGGGGTTAATATATTTGGCACACTCTACTTACATTAACAGAGAACAGGAAGAGAAAATAAAAGTACTAGTAGAAAGGAGAATAATTTAAGGTAGTAATGGCTTGATATGGAAAGTCAATTCGCACATACAATGTAATAATTAATTTGAGACCTGCAATGAAAACTTTAGCAAATGTAACTATTTTGAAGAAGGTATAGGATGAAGGAAGCCTCTATCTGTCCTATGTAGAAGGTCTCTGTGGTTACCATATCTTGGCAAGTGCAATAGTGCAATGGCGGTTAGCAGCTGTGACTCTTATTCTGGCAGGACTGCGTTGCAGTATACATATAGCACCCCTGGAACAACATTTCAGCAAAGAGGAATATGTGTGCATGGGGGGAGGGGCGGGGGTTGTTGGACTAGACTTAACAAGAGGAAGGGGCTCTGACTATCTAATAAACTAAATGTGAACTAAACATGTGCCCTAGAACCCTTTATTGTGGCCTTTGGCAAACAACATATCACTTAACAAACCTCTGAAAACTAGGATAGAGTCCCTTGTTTAGCAGCTACAGATGATTTGCATGGCTAAGGCACTTGCTTTCATTTCTTTCTGACACAGAGAGTTTCCATAGGCACTGTTTATAATAGCAGATATTGTAACAACATAAAGAAGGAAAATCTGGAAGGAAAGATTTGGAGGATAAGAGAATGGCTCTGTGCCATAGAAAATTGAAGAACTGTGTATGACCCCGATGAACTGGGATCAGTTAGGGACACAGGTTCTTAAGGAACCAGACAGGGAGGCTAGGACTGAGGAGTGACATGAACTCTCCCATCTTAGGTGGTAGGATCTGGCTCAATCACAATGCAGTACTGACAATCAGCTGGCACATAGGCTGGCAACATATGTTTGGTCCACCAAGTAGGCTAGCGTTGTAGCTGAAATCAATATGTGTAGATGTTTGCACATGTGATCGGGCCGGCACTATAGGACCGACCTCAGTCGTATGCACATTGTCATTAGAGGGAGGTATATGTTAGTGACCAAGACCTTTAACATTAAGGGATGGTCGCCTCTCTACTGGTCAGGTTTGGTCTCTTCTAATATCTGAATAGCTTTTGGGTGAGGAAGTGAATCAAACTGCTAACTTTGTGCATCGAGGCAGGAACGGGCCAGAGAAAACGAGATAGGAAAATATTCTGATCTTTATTTTACTGATTCACCAAAATATATGTTCAGTAAAAGAATACTTCTTTAAGGCAAAGCATTTGCAGTTTAGTACCTTTTGCATTTTTCACCTAATCTGCAGCAAAAAGGGTATTAGTGTTAGGGACCCTAGAGCAAGGCATATGTCAAAGCATTATTAGTTTTAAATGCACAGTTTCAGAAATGCAGATTCTGTAAAATGTGGCATGTCAAAACAATTCATGTATAGATTTTTAGGAAACATTCTTCCACTCCCTCATTTCACTATGATGGTAATATGAAAGAAACATTTGTGACTTTTTACGTGCAATTAACACCTAGGATCCATGCTCTGGTGATCATGAGAAAATGTATACTATTTAAAAGACAAATCTGGTCTTCTGATAACACAAAAGGTATTCCTTTCCCATGGAACAACTAACTTTCTAAGTTTGAAATAAATATCACCAGCATTCCTGAAGATGCAAGCTCAAAGAATAATCTATTTGCAGCTTTGTTTTAAGATGATCAGGGATGGTGATATTTAAGACACTTGTTACACATGTCATATGGGGATGATGAGAGCTACATTTGGGGTCACTTCATCCTTTGTGTAGGATACATAATTAATTTGCAAGTGATTCCAAAGACCTTTTGGACTGTTTTTATCCATGGCCCGATGCATAAACAGTATTTCTAATACAGAGCATTTCTCCCTGGGCCTCTGCTGAAAATGGGCACTTTCTGGCCCAGTTGGACTTTCCTGGTAAACAAATGTCAAATAAATGTGTGTGTGTGTGTGTGTGTGTGTGTGTGTGTGTGTGTGTGTGTGTGTGTGTGTGTGTGTGTGTATGTATTATTGTTTTGTGTTACTTGTCTTCCAAATCCTTAACCCTCATATTTTCCTTTGAGGAGGGTCTCCTTTCATGAGACAGTCACAGTTTTGCCTGGAAGTGGGGGAGTCAGGCATAAAACAGTGGGGTCACCACTGCAGTTTTATTTTACAAGCTCTTCCTCTTCACCCGGTGTGCAATGCATATAGTGCAGGTGACCTGTGTTTGCTTTCCTCCATAGGCTATACCTGTAATCATACATTTTCTGGTAGTTATCAGTAACTAGTCTGGTTCTGCAGCAAAGTCTCCCTTTTCCCTTCAGCTAATAATGGAAGCTTTCCCTTCACAGATGCATATTGTTGCCCATTTCTACTTATCTGGCATTGGGTCTAATTAAATGTAGCTCTTCTGCACTGCAGTCTGGCTACCTATAAATAAATTATAAAAACAAAACCGAAATGAACTAGGACTGAGATAAAATGAAACACATAAGACACTAAAGTGGACATAAACATTAGCAGAGTGGTTACATCAGCAGTATAATGCACAATGTGGTAGCTGTGCCTGAACATGATATGGGTTATAATAAAGGGTATCAAAATTATCTGCTACTTAATGTGAAATGAATGGGGAAGACCTGCAAATTTTATATGACTGCTGCTGCTGTTGTTGACTCACAAAGGTATTTTGAAGCAACAGTGGCACAGGGGACAGTGTTGCTGCCTCATAGCAAGAGGTTACCCAGTTCCATTCTTGGCTAGGGTGCCTTCTGTATGAGTCTGCATGCCCTCCCTGTGTTTGCATGTGTTTCTTCCAGGTGCTCTGGTTTCCTCCCACATTCCAAAGACATGCAATACATTTACTGGACATTGTAAAGTGTCCGTAGGTATGAGTGTGATGTGAAAGAACTACAGTGGCAGGGCTAGCCTCCCAGTGGTGTAAAGGCTGGCTCTAGATGATTGTCACTGTTGAAGTGACACCCTGACCCTATGTGGAAAAAGGGGTTATGCATGGATTTCTCCCTTGTATAAATGTGATCATGTCATATACACTGAAAAACTAACGAGGGCAGAGAAATTGCAACTACATGTTTTATTTACCTGCATTTAGCTTTTACATTTTTTGTATGTTTTTAACTATTATATATATATGTGTGTGGGTCTACTTCTATTTCTCAAATTCCCACTTAATCAAAGTACAAAACAACAAGAAGATGTTGCTGAAAATTTAGTTTAGTGTATACCCAGATCACCATAATTTAACTCTGGGAGACTAACCACTTGGCCACCATGTTGAACTTTGCCTTTTCTCCACTATAGTGCGATCTCTGAGTTGGCACATTTAATTGGGGTGGGGGTGTGGGGAGCGAACCACCCCACTTGGGTGGGTTTGATTTGCTTAGTTTTCTTTTTAAAGTATTGGTGGTCATGTGGTTACTCTCCCGGGGTTAAATTATAGTGATCCAGGTGTTTGTTAAAGTAAATTTTTGGCAATGTCGTCTTGTTGTTCTGCCGTTCAGCTAAGTGGGAATTCGATAAATAGAAGTAGATCCATCGAAATTATGTTTTAATGAAATGTAATTAAGCAAACTCCTTTTTGCGAAAGTGCAATTTTACGAAAATGCACTTTGACGAAAAGGCACCTAAGTGAACAGCAATGGGTGCTGTTGCTTAGATCGCAACACATCGAGGATAAGGGAATATTCCCTTTTCCCCACTGTACTGCAATATTGGAGTGAGAATATAAAAGTAGCATGGGTGTGGTGGATGCAGGGGGGCATTTGTGTTTTTTTTTCCATTTATTTGTATTTCGAGAAGTGCACTTTCGCAATAAAGAGTTTGTCTGTTTACGTTTCATTGAAATGTAATTTCGATGGGTCAAGGTAGACCTCTATATATATATATATGTATATATATATATATATATATATATATATTTGTATATCTATATATATTGGGTTTATGTCAGATGATAGAGTTTTTAGAATCTCGAACTTCATATGATGTAGACCATATGTTTGATTTTCTTAAAACATGAAGCATTTGTATGGAGATTGTGGTACGGTATTTTCTGAAAATGCACTTTCACGAAAAGGCAACTAAGCGAACAGCAACGGGTGCTGTTGCTTAGATTGAAACACAGCGGGAATAAGGGAATATTCTCTTTTTCCCAATGTAGTGCAATCTCAGAGTTGGTACACACACACACACACACACACACACACATATATATATATATATATATATATATATATATATATATATATATATACATCGTCTCTATATATATATATATATATATATATATATATATATATATATATATATATATATATATATATATATATATATATATATAATTTGCAGGGGGTGTGGGCAGAGCAGGGGGGGTGTGCCCCACTGCAAAAACATAGAGTTTTCTTGTTTAGTTTCATTTGACTTTTCAGAAAGTTGAGCATATGGTCTTGACCATATGAAATTCAAGTTTCCTAAAACATGATCATCTGACATAAACTTACTTATATATATATATATATATATATATATATATATATATATATATATATATATATGCATATATTGCATATGTACTATATATATGTATATATATATATATATATATATATATATATATATATATATATATATATATATATATATATATATATATGCATATAGTCCATTTTGTATGGTTATATGTTGCTTGCACACAGAAAGTCCTGGAGCTGCAAGCGCCTAAAGCTGATGGAACTTGATATCAACATAGTTCAAAGAGAAGAAATGAACCAAAGAATTTCGGCTACCACCTTACTGAATATAGTTAAGCTTGTATCAGCTTGGTGACGCCAAGATCCCTGATTACTGATTTCCTCAGGAAATTGCTGCTGGTGTGGTTTCCAAGTTTGTAGCAGCAGTGATTCCTTTATTTTTGGAGATTTCTCCCTTCTTTATCTTTGTGTGACCATGGAGTTCATATATATATATATATATATATATATATATGTTTGGGGTGTTATGGGCTTTTTTCCACATGGATTTACTGCCTGACCAGTTGTGCTTGGAAAATTGGTTAATTTACCTAGTTATAGTGGAAACACAACCCCTAAAGCAAGTGCAACATTGACATGAAGACCTTAATAAAAATCAAAAAATAAGAAAGTAACACTCTGAAAAAAACAAAATATTCATACATAAAACATTTCAGAGCTGCTATCCTTCATCAATTAAAACCAGCACACTTTCACAAGCACAGGTATTAGTACAAATGTGCTACTGAAAGCTGAAAGTTAGGCAGAATAATCAATTATTGTCATTATCTTAATTTCATTTACAGATACAAACTTAACTTTTTTATTTAAGCCTGGTAGCCAATAAGCCTTTGTGTTATGCCCCCAGTCTGACTTGCATTTTATAAGTAAAATGTTGACATTTTCCTTCTGTAACATACACTACCTGAAGGACTCAATAACATGATTGTCATTATCCAGAAGTACAAGCATGGTTAATGGACTCTTACTCTTTTTAATGTCTGATATCATACACATCTTCAATGCAATTGCGGGTCTTGTCCAGAAAGAATGCATTGCAAACACACACCTCCATATGTACAAAAGTTTGGTTGAGGAATTGAAGTAGCTTCTGCTCAGAACAGGATGAGTATGCTTTTTCTTTTGAATTATACACTGACATTTATGAAATTGTCCACTAATATAGGTGAGTTTAATAGAAAAGTGGACGTCTTCTATTTTATTACATGTTTGAATGTACTTATCACTTTGTCTGATAAATGTAAATTCAAGTCTGAGAGTTTGTGACTACTACTACTACAAAACGACCAGAAACCTCACTAAGTTCAACCCATCAGCTCCTAACACCATCTAAAAGCCCATAACTGGAGCCCTCTACATTCTCTACACCTAGAGGAAGCTGTTAAGTATTTTAACAAAATCTTTCTAGATGCCATTAACTCTGCTGCCCCTACACTAACAAAAAGAATCAAAATTAGTCATGCTCCATGGGTAACTAATCCTACAAAACTATTACTTTTAGCTAGGGATAGAGCCTGGAAAGTCTGTTGCAGTAACAAGACACTGACAAATGAATCTAACTTTAAACAACTCGGGAACCAAGCCAAAGAACTAGCCATCAATGAGAAAAAAAACTATTTCTCAAAACTACTATCCATTCAGAAATACAACCCCAAGAGTTTTTGGAGCTATGTATCTTCTCTCCTCAGTCCTGGAACCACTCATAATATATCTCCATCCCCTGACATGATCCCACAACATGTAGCCCACACTTTCAACTCCCTCATTATTGATACCATCCTTAAACTCATTCCTGAACCCCCTACAAACTCAAATCCATACCCCACCAATAATACAAACATCTGGGAAGCAACCATACAAACGTCTTCCAATCATATTGCATCCCAGGAAACTACCACTAAAGCAATACCAGAAGCCCATAGTTTCTCCCTAAAACCTGTTCCCACCTCTCTAATTCTAAAACTTAAAAAAAAATGAAATACTGTTTCCTGTCAGCTGACAACCTCTCCAAAGAATACTTGAGAATTGCTGCTGACAGAATAGCATACCCCATCAGTATGCTAATAAACAGATCCATCTCTGAAGGAGCCATCTCACAAATATGGAAAAATTCCATTATAACTCCAGTCCATAAAGGCAGTGATACAAATGATCTTACTAACTATAAACTGATCTCTATTATTTCTCCTCTCTCCAAAATATGAGAAAAGTGTATACATAGTTAACTACTCAACCACCTCATAGACAACAACCACCTCGCCCAAACACAACATGGTTTTCGTCCATTCCATAGCACCTCCACTTCACTCCTCTCCTTCACAGACACTATGAACAATGCTTTAGATGCAGGTCTAATAACTTCAGTAGTCCTGTTGGACTTATCCAAGGCATTCAACACAGTGTCACATGGCAAGCACTTCAACAACTGTCAGAAATAGTCTGCTCCCTACATACGCTGTCCTGGTTTGCTAACTTCTTACACAACAGACAACAATCAGTGAAATGGCAGAGCAAGCAATCTACCTTTCTTCTAAATAAAAGTCTCTATATCAGAAGATCGAAGTTTCAAAACTTCAAATCTGATATGGTTGAAACCATATGATTGAAGTCTTGAAACTTCTAATCTTTTAATGGAGATCTCCATACAGAGCAGAAAGGGAAGATTTCCCTTGTCTGCATTGCAGTGCGATCTTGGAGTTGATATATTTAAGTAGGGGGTGTGTGGGTTGTTGTGTTTTATTACATTTTTGATGTTTCAAAACTTTGATTATATGGTATCGACCATATAAGATTCAAAGTTTTGAAACTTTGATCATGTAATACAGACTCAAATAAAATATTAGTATCCCAAGGGTCCATCCTCAAACTCCTGTTCTTTAATATTTTAACAATTTATATCTAGTGTTCCCTCAAACCACACTCGTCCAATATGTTGATGACTCCACAATCCTATCCTTCTCCAAAAACATCCAAGACTTCCTAAAAATAACCTGAAAAGCATTGTAATCCATAGAAACCTGGCTTAATGACTCTCAATTACTTCTAAATGTCAAAAAAATGAAACTACTTATTTTCTCCGTCAAACCAACCTCACAAGACTTTAAAATTTACTCCCAAGATAAAATGGAAATTCAGGTTGTTCATTCTGCAAAAGTACTTGTTATAACAATAGATGATAAAGTCTACTATGAGCAACACATTCTTAACACTACAAAAAGAACTCACTTTAAACTAGATACACTCTACAGGCATCAAAGGTATATGGATGGACCCACAAAAATCAAGCTGGCCAAGTCTTTACTACTTCCCTCCCCCTTTTACAGTACTCCCATCTTCAAAAACCTTCATGCTTCCCTCTTTAATAAACTGAAATGCTGCTACTACAAAATTGCAAAATTTGCCTCTGGCTTGCAACACCATACCCATCATTGGTAAGCTATCAAAATGCTTAATTGATATGAATTCTCCCAATACCTCAGTTACACCCAACTAACTCTTGCTCATGAGCTAGTATATAACCCAGAGAAATTCCCTGCACTACTGTCAACAGTTCAACCCTATACCCCCTCTAGAAATCAATGGTTCAGAGATAAACACCGTCTGATCATATCAGAACCAAACAAAAGAGCAAGACAAAGCCTATACTGCTATTCCATTATGGAATGCTTTACCAACATATATTACTTTGTTAAATTCCCACCTCACTAAAAAGCTACTGTCTTAACAACCCCACATGTCCTTACCCCCTTAATACCAGACCCCCATAATCTTCTCCTTATTAGCCCCTCTTTCCAAAGCAATAAACAATGACCAATCCATCTACTATTTCTCACTAACTCATTCACTGGTAGGAAAAAAAAAAAAATATATATATATATATAGAGAGAGAGAGAGAGAGAGTGGGTACTAGTGTATATCTCAGTTTTTAAGGCAATGTACTTAAATTGAATTAAATAAAATTTCTATTTTTCTACAAGATGTCTTTACCTTCAACTCTTGCTGTGATGTGAAAATTGTCTATATTTTATATAGTTTAACATTTTTCTTTCTAAAATTGTATAATTACCTATCTTCCGTAATCTGGTGTTATTTTACTCATTGTGGAGCTTTTCTCTCCAGGCCTCCACTGAAAATGGGTTTCTGACCCAGTGGACTTTCCAGGTCAACAAATGTCAATAAATAAATTCAGACATCACTGGACCATTTGGAAATATGGCCCAGTGTTGAGATAACATTTTTTTAAATATCTGGATATGCAAGACATACTTACAAATGAATGTAACAGATTTTAGTAGCTATTTACCTTCACTCTTATGTAATAAAGTCCCCCCACCTTCAGTGTTATGTAGTAAAATTCCCTCATGTAGGAACAATGTTGTATCATGAGTGTTTAATCAGATGCTCATCCTTCCCATTAATCCCAAATAAATATCAAAGGTATAGACTTTGGTCTTCTTACCCCTGTAAGGGAATTTACACACCTCAGGCACTTACATTGTTCGCCTTGGATATTTCTTGGAATATAACCCAGGATACAATCCTGTGGATCTCTAAGTGATTTCAAACTTATATGGTTAACAGAAATGTTTGCTAAACAAATATCAAATCCTGCTGCCTTGACATCAAAGGAGTTTTACTGACATGCTTTTTTGTTTTAAACTCAGACTTGATATCCATTTGCCAGTTATTCATATAGTGACAAATATCACCTGGTCTTTTCAGATCATTTCAAATGAAAGAACAGCCTGATATAGGGAGAACATAAAAATGATCTGCCAAAACTGACAAGAAAAGAAATCGGGCATCCATTTCTGCATTATAAAACTAGAAAACAGCCATACAATTTAAAGATCCAGTTAAGTTGAAATTTCAACTTTAAAATTAAACATTTTGGGCTTAAAAGTTAAAGCAACTCCAAATATTTCCAGGTCTTATTCAATAGAAATACTCACATACATGATTTGTCTGCTGTTAGCTAAAACACCTCAACCATGGTATTCATACCCTGCCTACAAATTAACAAAGATAATGGTCTGGATTCCATAATGTTCATGGAATGTGGTGCAGTTTGCCAGTTCCACAAAAGTGGTAGCTAAACAAGTAATATACAAATATGCCTCAGTGTACATATTTATCCAGGAACATCAGCACAATCTCAGTCACTTCAAATCTGTATGTCACAAAAAGTGTTTCATAAACCAGGATCTGCATTACCAATGTACATCTATGGATATTATACAAACTCAATGCAACTTACAGAAAATTACTAAAGTAAAAGAAATGTGCAGCAGTCTGTCCAGAAAGTGACAAATATCATCAAGCAGTTATGGATATCGCTGCAATTTGTGGACAGATGTATATAATACATTCATCAGAATATACAGAGTCTGATGGAATCTGCAAAATTTCAAATAAAAAAATTAATTAATGTGAAGGGCAATCATGACCAGTTCACCATGGCCAGCAGTAGCTAACAATGGGCATGGGGCATGTGTGGGAACACAAGTAACACAAACACCCAAGGAAATAGGGAGATAGAAAAGCAGATGTGGGGTGAGGGTGAAGAAGAGGGACACATAAGAGGTGCGATGAAATAGGAAAATCTAAGGGACAGTCAGAAGGGCATGAATATTTTTAGGTGAGACTAGGCCCTATTTTATTTAATTTTTTTGTTTGTTTTTTTGGAGAATAAAAGTAATGAAAAAGACAGTAAAAGAAGAGGAGGGAAATATATAAAAACATAAGAAATAACACAATACTTGACAGACAAAGGGTGGAAATAAACATAAAGGAGAGGTAAGGCACACAGCAAACTTTACAACATTGATAAAGGAAAATGGACAAACAGGGTAGGGATGCATACCAACTATGGTGCAACGCAGAATTACATATGTACCTATGTACTACACAGTGCTGAGATGTCACAAACTGTGTCACAGTCATACCTGAATGTGTATGACTGATGGTAGGTGTGTGCTGTAGGGAAATAAATGGGGATTGCAGTACACAGTGGATATTGAATCCAGTCATCAAGTAGTCAGTTAACAGTGAAAATGTAAGCCAATCAACAACATGGATGAGCAAATCCAGCCTAGGAAATATAGGAGAAGACAAGCAGAGGATAGACTAGAACCACCAACCCTGCATGTGAAAGGTAAATAATGAAGCACAGTGCCAAACAACAGTACTGTAGCAAAGTGAGTATGTGGCTATTTAATAAACAAGTAAGTGTACACAACCTGAAAATACACAAAATGAGACACATATGTCAAAGACGTGCCATGTCAGAGGCACCACAGATGTGTTGTTGTATATGTGTAATGTGCAATGGATTAACATGATTGTATCAGACAACAAAGTCAGTACACATACACAAACCAATGACAAGGAATACTAAATAGTAAGTAATGTATGAAGAATGCTAGATAGGAATGAAAAAAACAAAGTCCTGGCTAATATTCAATACATAAACGTAACAGGAATAATGATGAAATGCAAGCAGTTTCCAGCATCCCATGTGCATATGACTTGCATGTGTATAATGCCCAAAATGTTGGCACAAGGTAGTATTGTAACACTGAAACTACATGACAATGATGATAACATAGAGGAAGGTAAACGTATGCCATGTATATGTGCACCATCAATGACAAAGGTAAAAGGGGGAAGGGAGGTGGATAACACAGTCCCACATCAGTGAGAAAATGGCAGCAAAGTAAAGTAGGCACACAATAAATCTGGATAACCTTTTCTAAGGGGACACATTACACATGCATGTGTTCACAACATAGGGTGGTGTGGA
Source organism: Protopterus annectens (assembly GCF_019279795.1). Lineage (NCBI taxonomy): Eukaryota > Metazoa > Chordata > Ceratodontiformes > Protopteridae > Protopterus > Protopterus annectens. The sequence goes on along the minus strand of NC_056747.1, from coordinate 1,122,184,534 downwards.
AGTCCACCAAAGCTACATTGAAGCAAATGGCAAACATATGCCACATGGGCAGACTGCATCACTCATGGCTCTAAACATGTCTGTGTACAAATTACACAAACACAGTAATGTGCAACCGTTAAACAGCAAGATGAATAGACACTCACAATAAGATTCAATGTCACATACACAAATACACTGTCATACTAACATAATACAACAGGTGCAACAAACACCCTTTTATATATATATATATATATATATATATATATATATATATATATATATATATATATATATATATATATATATATATGGGTCTACTTTGGAAGCTCAAAGTTTCAAAACTTCGAACTTCATATGGTTGAGACCATACGATCGATGTTTTGGAAGTTTGAACGGTTAAAAGGGAGATCGCCGTACAGCGCAAAAGGGATATTTACTATTCTCTTCACTGTAGTGCAATCTTGAAGTTGGTAATTTAATTAGCAGGGGGTGTGGGAGATGCAGGGGTGCTTACTCCCCCTGCATAAACGTAAAAAAAAATTTCAAAACTTCGATCCAGACTTCAAATTTAATGAGTTTAGCAACTTTGTCAGAAATAAACCATTGACTCAGTTAGTTTAATTAATTTTTAACTAGTTCAATGTAATTGTGGTGTAAAGATCATGTGACTTGGTTTTATTATAAAAGGAAATTTGTAGCAACATGATCATTTGTTCTGATGAAGTCAATCGTTTATTACCAACGAAAGCACTAAACTCATTAAATTTGAAATCTGGCTCAGTCGTGAGCCTTCTTTCTTTTTGTTGATATAAAATGACATATTGCCACTACCTGCCACACACAAAGTCATTGTGCCAGTGTGACAGCATGACACAGCAATGTTATAGAAATAACTGGGGTGATCACCTGTCATGTTGTTGAATAGGCATAAGACAGCAACAACCAACAGAAAAATGGGTGTAGTGCATACACATGGATAATGTGCAAATAAAACAAACAGACCCATCTCACTGTGTTATGTGCAAGCTATGGGAACAATGCAGTTTGTGAGTTGCTGTCACACACACCCATGTATACAGTGGAACACGTGAAGCAGAACAATTAAGTCTCACTTGCATCATGGTAACTGCAACAGTCATATCTATCACATACAGGGTCACAGGGTATTGGACATAATAATACTATGCTGCACTGCATGCATAGGAGCACACACACACACACACACACACACACACACACACACACACACACACACACACACACACACACACACACACACACACACACACACTCTCTCTCTCATATAAGTAAGGAGTAGTACCCCTGCCCACATGGAGCAAAGTATGCATTAACTACAGCTTATCATGTACATCAAATTGATTACCACATGTGCAATGTGATAATGTGTGCCATACTGTAGCTGCAACATAATGCCAACTATCATCACATGATAGCTGTAGTGTACAGTAGGATGTGTATCAGATAAGCATAACAGCAGTATGCTATGCCTGAACAATTGTGACTATACAACATGTTTTGTGATATTGCAAGCACCATGGCAGAAAACTGGAAACCACAGACAATACTTATAGCCCTGAGGGACACCCTGATGGGGGTTGAACATCAAGAATGATCTCACATACTATCTCCCAGAAGGTGCCACACATAGCCCATGCCATGTCCTGGAAAAAAAACTCCCCATCAGGTCCCTCATCTGCATTTGGAAGACGTCTATCATCACCTCCCAGATCTGATCCCATAAGTTGTCTCCCTGTGGTGGTGGTGGATGTCTCCTACAGCAAGCAGCAGGAATAATGGCATGTGCAGGATCTGGTCTGTCATGATCGTCATCATCAATCCTGATATCTTCCTGGTCCTTGGAGTCTGAGTTGCCTGGCAGTGGTCTGGCACATCGACATCTTAGTGTTGAAAAGGAGAGTCCCATACTCTGTCAAGGTTAAACACATAAAAAAAAAAACATATGTAATATGTGTTCTCCTAAACAACATAACCAAACTGGCATGATCTACAGGTGGAAACCTTTTGGTATGGCACATTACAGTAATGTATAACTTTATGAAACTGAAACACCATATGTGATGAAAGGCATGATTTTAGTCCATAACAATATAAAAAAGTTGTCTAGTATGCATCATTGTCATGTGCAAAACATGTCTATCATAATACTATCAGATGTGCACCTAAATAATGTTAAAAACAGTATATGTCATGCCATTAACCTGATCAAAACATATGAGACTGTAACTGTGACATGCTTGCTCAAGGTCTATCATAATACCTTACAGGTGTCATTAAAATGTAAATGTCAGACGATTAGGGCCATAAGGTCTATTTATATGCTTTATAATAAAAAGAATTGAGGATAGCAGGTGTATGGTTGTGATCATGCAACATGCCCAATGTCCTATAATCAATATAAATTGATTATATCAATAGAAGGCCACGTGTGGGCCACTGTATCCATCATAAAGAATCATTAGATTACTCCAGTGCATTAGATTACTCCAGTGCATTAGATGACAAGCAATACACAGTTACCCAAGAAACTGAAGGCAACAGGTGTACAGACATAATCATGCAACATTCACAATGTCCTATTATCAGTATTTATTTATTGATATTTGTTGATCAGGAAAGTCCACTGAGTCAGAAACCCATTTTCAGTGGAGGCCCGGGGAGAAAAGCTCCACAAATAATGCAAAAGAAGAAAGACATTTATACAAAGATTAATCACAAAAAGTAAGTAAGTATAAGCACAAACATGTCCACTAACAAGAAAAAAGTATAGTACAATAGATGATGTATGTTACATTATGTACATTGAGAATGTAACAATTCCTTTGGAGTATAAAGGAAAGAGGTGAAGGTTAACAAAGGAGTAAACAGGTAGAAAGTTTATGGAGGCTTAGGTTTTAGAGCACAGGTGCAGATAGGATTGTTAAGGTAAAAGCTTTTTAAGGCAGTTTTGAAAGACCTTACTGCGTCTAGTTGTGTGAGGGAAGGGTATTCCATAGTTTCATAATACAATAGGAATATAAGCTTTGTCCTGCTGTTTTTTTGGGTTTGCTCATACTTTAGAGCTGTTTATTAGTTGAGCGAAGTGTCCTGGTAGGGTTGTATGTTGTATGATAGAGTGGAGAGAGGGGCAGCTACTGGGCTTATATATTAATTTATGTGCAAGAGTTAGTTGGGTGAACTGAAGGTAGTGAGGGAATTCAAACCAATTTAGTTCTGAAACTGAGTAACAGTAATGTGTACGGTTAGGTGCCCCTATGGCAAATATTGCTATTCTATAATACCATGTTTGTAGTTTATTGGTAAGAGATGTGTGAAGGTTGGTGAAGATAGGACTACCGTAGAGGAAGGAAGGGAGAAGCAGAGTGTTAGCAAAGTGGATTTTTGTCTGTCTAGATAGAGTTTGTGACAGTACTGCCAAGTTTGAAATGGGTCTTTTTTATTGCGCTATGAATATGTTGATCAAAGTTAAGTTTATCATCAATAGTTATGCCTAATAATTTTGCGTTTTTTACTATTTCAATTCTTGTGTTGTTGTGTGAGAGAATTTTAAAGACCAGTGGAGGTATTTTTGTTGAGAATAATAGGATCTTGGATTTTTGGCGGAAGGGGGGGGGGTTAGCAGGAGTTGCGCATTGTTTAGCCATGTCTCTATGGATGTAAAGGCATTTTGTGTGATTTGAATAAGGTCGGAGAAGTTGGTAGCAGAAGAGATGACTGTAGAATCATCTGTGTACTCAACAATTGTACTTTGCTGGGATGCTTTTTGGCATCATTAATAAAAACATTAAAGAATTGAGGCCCTAAGATAGAGCCTTGTGGGACTCCTGTGCTATTGTCCAGAAAATCAGATTGTTTGCTTTGCCATTTGACAGATTGTTTTCTATTACTAAGGTAGCTAGAAAACCATACAGAGGTGTTTGTGGAACAACCAATTTTTATTAGCTGTTGTAATAGTTTGAGGTGAGATACTGTGCCGGATCCTTTGGATAGATATAACAGTATTACTGAAGTTAGAATGCCGGCATCGAGAGCTTTGTAGACTGTACTGGTGAAAGAGAGTAGGGCTGTGGTGGTGCTGTGTGCAGGATAAAAACCATATTGGGTGGGTGCTAGGAGGTTGTATTCTGTGAGGTGGTTTAGTAACTGAGTGTGGATACACTTTTCTAGAATTTTAAATATTGGAGAAAGTATAGAGATAGGGTGGTAATTAGAGAGGTACCTTTGTGGAATAGTGTAATAATAGATTTTTCCAGACGTGGAAGAGTGGATTCAGAGATAGAGTGACTAATTAGGATACTAATGGGGTAGGTGATTGCTTCAGCTGCAAGTTTTAGATATTCAGATGGCAGATTATCAGCAAAGAGGGAGCATGGCCTGACTTTGGTGAGCAGTTTATAGACTAGGAAGTGGATACGGGTTGCATAATAAAAGCTGGTGCTGATAGAGTGTTAATAGAGATTTCAGAGGAGGGGCAGGAGAAGGAGCTGGGACAGTCCTGAGTATGCAAGGGGTAGTTTTTATGTTATTTGAGCTTGTATCATTAGTAGGATGTGAGTCTTTAATTTTAGAATGGTATTGATAAAGTGAGTATTGAATACATTTGTAATTTCCTGTGGGTCATTGTCAGGGGAGGGTTGTGGGTTTTAAAATGTTCCTAGATTTAGTAGTGAAGATACAGATTTCCAAAATTTGGTTGATTATTTTTTTGATTGGATAGCTGTGAGGAGAAATGTGATTTGTTATCATTGATAACAAGTTTTTTAGCTTTATTCCTAAGTTCCTTGTAATTTAGTTAATTTAGATGTTTTTTTTTTGTTTTTCTATCAAATCTTCCAAGCTTTATCTCTTGAGATCAGAACTTGTTTTGTATGCTTTGTTAGCCAGGGGCATGATTGAATTTAGTCTGCTTGGTACTTACAGCTGCAAGACTATTTAGTGTATCTGGAAAGATTTTATTGAAATAAATTATGGCATCATCCAATGGTAATGATTTTAGAGGGGACCAATTTTGGCCTTTTAGAATATTTATAAATGTTGTTTGACTGAAGTGAGTGAGGTTTGTGGATGACCTATAGTAGTGTGATTTATGAATTCTGGGAGTAAATGCTGGGAGATGCTCACTTAGGATATTGGGAAGGCTTCCGGAGTTAGTGTAATTTTATGGGTAAGATACTAGGATCCAGTCTAGTATTGTCTCAGTTTGATTAGGTGAGGTATGTGTGGGACTTGATGTAAGCTGTGTGAAACTCTGCAGGTTTATGCTACTTCCAGGGGAGTTAGAGATTAGGTTTAGCCAACTGACGTCTGTGTCACAGGATATATTGAGATTTACCCAGGATAGGAAGTCTTTGAGATTAGAGATATTTTGCCCAGGAGGAATATAGAGAATGGCAATACATATTTTTTTATGGGCATAGATATGAAGGGGTGTTAGTAAGACCTCAATATTGTCAAAAGTAGAGATTTGTTTAGGGAAGACTATCATTGCTAAGGACTCCTGATAGAGTAGAGCTACACCCCCACCTTTTTTATGGAGTCTATCTTTGCGAAGGATGTTATAACCCGGTGGGATGACTTCAGTATCAGAAATATGAGGTCTTAACCAGGTTTCGGTTATTGCAACAATATGTTTTGATGATATCAGTAGAAGACCATGTGCTGGCCACTGCATCCATCATACAGTGTCATTAGGTGACTCCGCTACATTATATAACAGGCAATATACAGCTTTTTTTTTAAGAAAATATTTGCACAACCAGCACACATGAGATATGAAGGCAACCACGTCATGACACTATAACATACAAAATCGACACATTTCAACATTATAAGCTAATAAACCTGGGGTATATACACTTTACAACAGTATCAAGCAAACAGTATGACAGGAATTCCGTAATTCCATGGTCCATAATTTGTATGTGTGCAACACACAATTATGTTGAGGTGACAATATGAGAATTATTTTCAACTGTAACTGAGGTTTATATGCAAATAATGTGTCATATTGACATCCCCAAATAGTAGATGCTTATCAACAAGCAGCAGGAAAATTATATGAGTGCAAATGAGATGAGCAATGCAACATGGTTAATGGCTGACATCAGGACGTCATAGAACTGGGAAGCAATACAATACCTTAGAAGAACTGGACAATCATAACCACAGTGACAGTGCATGATATCTACAAATTTAGGTTATGTCACACACACACACACACACACACACACACACACACACACACACACACACACACACACACACACACACACACATACACACACACACACACACACATTACTATTAATTAACTAATGTATCACCGTCATTGCCTACATTTGTAGATATTCTTATGTACCTGCACAATTCAAATACTGTAATGATGATCAGTAATTATGTAAAAAGCAGACATAACAAAAGAACATGATTGGCTTTGAGCACAATTATATAAAGAAACCATCACAGGTTTTTTTGTACAAAAAACAGAATGCAATTTTGTGTTCAACAAACTTTGACAGGTGTTTGACACAAACGTGCTAGACATGTTGAACTGAATACTAGGAATTGTCTGTCTACAGCATTCAGAATGCTGAGACAGCAGATACGCATTCAATAATAGAATAAGAAGACTGGGTTGTCACTTAAAAACCAAAACATTGGTTTTCTCAAACATAGCCTGCTTATAACTCAGATAGCAATGTTTAAATTAAGTCTATGATGTTGTTTACAAAAAATCGATGACTACTGCAGTTACCACGTAGATGCAATATGGGTAGTCTAGCATTTATATTAGCATGACTGGGGATGTGAGCAAAATCAATTTTTTTAACAATATTATGATTGCTTCTGAGGAAATTAATGTTGACAGTTATAATACATCCCTCTGTCCCTCCGTTGCTGCTCCAGCCTGTTCATATGCTTGATGCACAAAGCTCAGTTCTGGGTCTGGTCTTCATCACCTGCAAAAATGAAGAGAAGATGTATTAGTGCCAGGGAATGATTGCATCAGGCGAATATATGTTTGCTATGTACAAAATAACAGTGAGCGTCACATGTCCTCCAGCCTTGATATGAAATAAATGCTCACATTCATTTATTGATGTGCCATTGTCAATACTGAATACACATGAGGAGTACTGTATACAAACTGGAGGAAATGAGATTTAAACCTACAACTCTCATCTGTGTCTATACTACAGTCCCATTACCTACCTGTCTACCTAGCATATTTTGGATGCAATTGCACAGATTAAACAACTCGACTCTATGACTATGCAGGGAAGATTTAAACACATGGATTCATGCTTCTAAATTACAAGATGGGTAAAAGAATAATCCAACCTTCACCATGTGCTGTGCATTTGAACCGCAAAAGCATGCAGTCCTGACTGCATGTCAGCACAATGGTCACAGCAATAACAAACAACTGTAACAATTCAGAGTTCAGAGTCTCAGACACTGCAATAGAACATGTGGATGCACCTGACAAACATAAATACACAGGAAGTCATATTCATCACTGGTATATGACACACCGACATGTAAGTTAGATAGGAGGGCAGGCAGTGTTAAACTAGAATGGATTATGACATAATATTGTGACATTAAAAATTTAATGGTAACCTATATATGCATTGCTAAGGATTTACACATGCAACCATACTAACATAGCTAGGATGTTTCCAGAAACTTTGCGGATAAAGGAAACATTTGTAGTCATCTGACACCTAAGCGCTATAGGCATTAATGCAACATGTACATACTAGTTGTGTAAAAGCCATACTGCATAACTGAACAAACAAGCATCTCCCATATCTGTTTTTAAATTGTAAATGTGGAATTATCAAAATAAGTTAAAAATTCTCTGTACAAGGATTCAAGATTCAACCCCACATGCATTCCTGCCATATACATATTGGCCAATTGCTTAATGGGTTGAGCTAAAGGACAGGGCAAATCCTTCCATCTTACAAAATGACTGTGAGATGTTTCTAGAATCCTGTGGATAATGGAAACATACATAAATGCTGCAGGCATTAATGCACCACATACATACCAGATGTGTAAAAGTCATGCTGCATAACTGAACAAGCAAGTATTTTCCATATCTGTTTTTAAAATAAAAAGTAAGTAAATACGGAAATATCAAATGAAAATGAAAAACACTCTATATGAGGATTTGAATCCACACATATCCAGGACACATTTATCTTGACCTATTGCTTAAGAGATTGAGCTAAGAGAAAGCACGTTTTCTCTCATACGCTATTACTGTGGGATGTTTCTGTGCCAAAACTATGGAATCTGTCTTATAGCAGTAGTATGTGTCAGTATTTAACTGTCTTATAGTTGCATAATGTTTTACAAAATCCAACATATGGTAGCCATGCTGACCTGCATTGCTCTTACATTCATGAAAGTGACCACAACAAACATGGATATTATGATAATGTACTCTTAATAATGTAGGGCTTGGTAATGTATGTATGTATGTTTATGCAGCATTTACATTTACAGAAGTATACTGTGAAACCATTACAGATAATGGGGAAATGCATAGTCAGCTCCAACCTAAGCACTATAGACGTGAGTGAACCATGGCTATGCTATATGTGTAAAAAGCTGTACTGTACAGTAGCCAAACAAAGGTCTTCTATATGTTATGTTCAAAATTATCTACATAACCATCACTATTTATAAAAGTAACTTAAAATGGGGTTTGAACCCACACATAGGAGATTAGCAGTTACTTTGATATAATGCTTTACTATCTGAGCTAATTGACAGAATGACTCTGTAAGGACTTTTAAAAGGAATGTTTATGGCATATCATTCACAGCTATATGTGTGATGTACATATGAATGTACAATCACAATCAAAGTTTATTCAGACTGTGTACACTGTCCCATTATATTTATGGATAACCTCAGAAGGTGTCAATGTGGAAATGTTAACTACATTTGTATTGCTATTATCAGTACAATTACCAATTAAATACAATTGAAACAGTCTCAGAAACAGATGTACTGAACAAATACATTTACTATGATGTAGGTGTTAAGGTTTGGATTATGAAACTGTAAGCATCCAAGGATTGATGTCAGACCTCTGTGACCCCCCCCCCCCCAGTGAAGATCCTTAGAGCCCCTTTGATGTAGCTCATCATAACAGTGATGGACTTGCAGGCCAGTCTGGTATATTCAAGTCCATCTGCAGTCCTCCCTTGCAATCCAGTTCCATATCTCAATCAGGACAAAGTTCCTGAGGTGTGCTCACATCCTCCCACATGTCTAGCATAGACAATGAACATCTGTGTGGTCTCCTCCTTAGTCCAGTTCAATGCCCAGACACTCCGCTCAAGTCAACATACTCAGTCTTGAAAGTGAATGCTGCCCCAAAACATACTTTGAGAAAAATGCTAACTGAGGTCTCACTCAGTTTGAAGGTAGCAATGGTATGAACAGTAAATGTATCAAAATCACTTTTTTAAGCTGGCACATATAGGATAATATCAGACCACTGGATGACATCAGGCATGAGTTACAGATAGTGCCATGTACTGATACCCATTGGGTAGTTGCTCAGAGCACCTTCCTGTTAGGTGAGCTGTATTATTTCATCAAAACTCCAGCTCTGTGAATACCTATTCATCGACCCCTATTCAGTGAACTACCCTTTTATTGAGTGCACAAATCAGCGAATATTTTCCAAAGTAACTAATTTAGTAGGCCAATATACTGAGAGATGTACTCTGCAATATAACAAACCCCACACCCCTAATAATTTTATACACCAACTCCAAGATCTCACTACAGTGGGGAAAAGGACAAATTTCCACATGTTGGCCAACTAACTTAGTGCCCTGGGAAAAAGGCTCGCTGAGCCGGACATTCGATAAAAGGACATTCACTGAATAGGGGTCGATGAGTAGGTATTCACAGAACTGGAGTTTCAATAAACTAATATAGACCCCTTAAAAGCTATGTGCACATAGCTAAACTCACTTTAAGGTACAGATAAATTACAGCTAGCTTCAAATGTAAGCTGTCACCTGCTGGCATTGCTGGGGTGGAATAGAATGATCTTATTACATATCAAATTATAAATGTTAACAGTCCTTTTTTTGGTGAAATTGGCTGCAAAACAGCCTGTCTGTGTCATATGGATATAAATGGGTGAATGTGCATCAGTTGCAAACAGATGTTCCATATATGCAGTTACATGGATAAAAGGTAACAGCCCCAGTTAACAGTCGATAAAGATGGAATGAAAATATATCTGGAGTAATTTTCGTCTGTGGCATGCTAACAGAAACTAATGAGTTCCAAGGTTTTCCGTAAGTTGTATGTTCACTGACTACTTTATGGATATTCACTGATGCTTACTCATACATGTACTATAGATATGGCCGGAATGAAAATATATCCGTATTCAATTCTGGTTGACTTGACTGTCTGTGGTATGTGTATGCAAATGACTTTTGAGGGTTTCCATAAGTTGTATGTTCACTGACTAGTTTATGGATACTCTCTGATGCTTTATTATATAGCAGTTGTTGTTAATACATTTCTTCTTCTTCTTTCAGCTGCTCCCATTAGGGGTCGCCACAGCAGATCAACTGTTTCCATTTCTTCCTGTCCTCTGCATCTTGCTCTGTCACACCAACCACCTGCATGTCCTCTCTCACCATATCCATAAACCTTATCTTAGGCCTCCCTCTTTTCCTGTTACCTGGCAGCTTCATCCTTAGCATCTTTTTCCCAATATACTCTGCATCCCTCCTCAGCACATGTCCAAACCAATGTAATCTTGCCTCTCTGGCTTTGTCTCCAAACCTTCCAACCTGGGCTGACCCTCTAATATACTTATTCCTAATCCTGTCCATCCTCATCACACCCAGTGCAAATCTTAACATCTTCAACTCTGCCACATCAAGCTCTGACTCCTGCCTTTTTGTCAATGCCACTGTCTCCAACCCAGTTGTTGTTAATACATTTAATCTGATAAAAACAACATGGACATGGCTTTGACTGTTCATTGTTTATTGTACTGATATGTAGCCATGACTGCATAATGGTTCATATTAATATGAATGACTATTTTCACCTGTATTTCTGTATAACCTCCAGTATGTGAGTTGTGTACCACATAATAGCAGTAACATTTGCTATGATCTATGTCACTGACTGGGGTTGTGTATGACAGGCATCCGACATTCTTTGGGTACACATGCTCATTATGTTTTGATGTGCATATAAATGTGGAAACACCATTACTATAATAATCAGTGCAGCAATAATGCGTGTGTGGTACATTGGACGTGTGGTTGTCTTTTATTTGTTGCGATATCTGCTGCAATGGGTTCAAATCACCCATATGGCTTTTACAGATGACGTAATAGATTATTACAGGTGATGTTGTTATTACATATTCAGACATTGTTTTCATATCCATTATGTTCTTTTACACATAATAGTAATATACATGAAAAGGATTATTTTGAGTAGCTTTGCATTGGAAGTAAGAGGACAGTAAGTCAATTGACAAATGCTTACAACATTATCATTTCAGTATGCAAGCCCCCATATACAGTATAACATGTGCACATCACACTCAAACTGAAGTAGGGGAAACAATTTTTCTCAAATTGAAAATTAAATTATAACTGAGGCTCTTTGCCAGCATGACTGCAGCCTCCATGGATGGCCAGGAAATACTGTGTAAAGGAATGAAGTTTGGACAGACCTGACAAATATGATCAGTGCTATAGGTGGTCAAAATAGATCCATGGAGGCCTATCGGTGAAGTTGGTCTCACATGATCTTCCATGCACCTAACAAAATACACCATTATGAGAAGGCGAGGAATGTCACCAGAGGTGGGCCACCCTTGCATCCCCCAGACAAGATAATGGGGTTCCTGGCATCACATCATACCACCAGTTATGATCATCATATACCTGGGGGAGGTATTTAAACAGATGTTCCAGGAAGTACATGTATGTTGTACATTTCAAAACAATGCAGCATATACACTACCTCATTAAGTCTTTATTTCACGAGTATTAATGTTTTGTTATATTTGTGTTCATGCAGCAGAACTGCACCATGAATGTGGAAGTACACATGGTGTAGCTGCCCAATGCAAGTGTTAAAGCATGTTATCTTACCAACGCAGTACAAGCATAAAACTTCTAGCAACGTGTCATGTTTTTGTTTTTCAATGGCATAGGTCTATCAGCATCACCATAGTAGCAACCAATGTCATGTACGTTTCTCCATATGCTGTTACAGTGATCCATAGCTTTTTGTGCCTCTGACACCTGTCATGACTGTGCAGTATACTCACATCTTGATTTTTTTCCTGCCGTTGTAACATAAAGATACATTATTACAAGACATGGGCCATGCAGATGCACATACCAATAGATCAGGCATGGTTGTCCACCTTGTTTATAGGTTGTAGCAATTTGTCGCTAACTGTGATGTATAATATTCATGTCACTGTTTTCCATACACAGGTATGTCTGGACAACATGTGCACCATTTGTCGCATAAGTGTTTCCATATCTTGTTAGTGTGTGCCATAGTTGCTCTGTGCCTTTGCCTGCATTCTTGACTGTGGAGCATACCCACATGTTCATGTCTGTGTGCCTTGTCATACTACAGGACCCACATTATGACAGATGACACATTCCATCTGTTTAATATGTGTCAGTGTTGATAATCCCATCTGTGCCCTTCATAATTACTGTGCTCTTTTTCACCTGCCTAAGCAATCTGCACATCAGCCTCGGCCAACTGTCATGTGTCTGTATTATCATCTGTGTGTTATGCCTCTTTTGGAATGCTACAGGATTTATTTATTTTACAGTTTGTTTACCGGGATAGTCCATTGGGCCAAGAAGAGCCCGTTTTCAATGGAGTCCCAGGGAGAAAAGCTCCATGAAAAGCATGTTATCTTTACTCCACTGTAAAGAATTTCTCAAAAGCCAACTTAGCACTTCTCAAGACTGAGGTGGAATCCTTCAAAGCCCCTGGGCCAGAGGATAATACAGCCCAATCCGCAGAATCCTTTACAAATGCATTCTATGAGCACCTGCAGGAATGCATGGATCGTGCTATCCTAAATAAAACCAAGACTCACTCCTCCAAAAACAGGAGACCGGTCTGGTGGACCCCGGCACTAAATAAGCTATACAACAGAAGGAGGAAGCTACTACATGACAGAGCAAAATCCCAAAAAGGGAAGGCATCTCTGATCAGTATTAGCAAGAAACTTCGATCCCTCATAAAATTATCAAAGGCCAGTTTCGAAAGAAAAATTGCCCTAGACACTAAAGATAATCACAAGGCCTTCTTTAGTTATGTCAGGAACATGGGCGGAAACTCCCAGATATGCTCTGAATTGTTGCATAATGGTACAAAATATACCGAACCTACAGACATAGCCAACATCCTGGCAGACAGATTCAGCGCAAACTTCTCCCCCCCTTCCCCCCCAAAGGAGCAAATGCCTGTCCCAACTGAATGTAACCTCCCTGACATCACAGATGCACAGGTGAAAGCTGCCCTCTCCAAAGCAAAAAACACAGCATCTGTGAGACTGGATGGTGTCCCAGGCTGTGTCTTACACGAGCTCCAAGAAGAACTGAACCCTCACATTAAGTCACTGTTCAAACTTAGCCTTACTACAGGATATGTACCCAAAGAATGGCGTACAGCTACAGTGGTCCCACTCCACAAAGGTGGTGCCACAATGGACCCCGGAAACTATCGCCCCATAAGCCTGACTAGTCTGGTCTGTAAAGCTATGGAGCGTATTATCATGGAACTCATAAACAAAGACATTGGGAGCCTCCAGACACTGGACCCTACCCAATTCGGCTTTGTTAAGGGCAGATCTTGCCTCTTAAACCTAGTTGATTTCTTTGAAACAGTTAAGAAAGCCATAGATGAGGGCAAGGTAGTCCACACAGCCTACCTGGACCTCACAAAAGCCTTCGACACAATACCCCACTCGGGCATCATAAATAAGCTGACCAGCTTAAATATCAATCCCTATATCACAATATGGGTTGTAAACTGGCTCAGAGATAGAACCCACATAGTCAGAATCGCAGGTGCCATCTCCGAATCCCAACCAGTTAAAAGTGGCATCCCACAGGGATCAGTTCTGGGACCTCTCTTGTTCGTTATATACTTCTGAGGTTCAGGCTAACATGGGGGGATTATGGCTGACAAAGTTCTCAGATGACTGCAAACTGGGGGCCATAATAAAAATCTCCAGCTGACACAAGCATCCTCCAAAAGGGTCTCACAGAGACAGATGCTTGGTGCCAGAGCCACGGCCTCAAGCTAAATGCTAAAAAGTGCATAGTCATCCCCTTTGGGAAAAACAAGGTGCCCACAAATTAACAAATTACCACATAGGTGGTAATCCATTAAGTAAGGAAGAAGTAATTAGAGATTTGGGGACCAACGTAGATAGTAATCTCTCCTTTGATAATCACGTTGCCAAAGTGGTTAGAAAGACCTTCTATATAGCCCACCTTATCACAAAAGGGTTCACATCTAGATCAAGAGAGGTCATTGTGCTCCTCTACTCGTCACTCATCAGGCCCATAATTGAATACAATGCCCCTTTTGGGTTGTACCTTACCCGACACCTGCAGCAACTGGAGAGACCCCAAAAGTAGCTCACCAAGAGGATCATGGGCTACAAACAGATGTCCTATGCAGCTCGACTAAAGAAACTCCAGCTCTACTCAGTTGCTTACTGCCTACTCAGAGGCGATCTATGCCTGACATACAAAGCCATGTCAAACCCAGAATTAATGGACATGCTCCACCTCAAAAAATACAAGTCCCTTAGAGCTACATGCTCCAGGGACCTAAACCTCAGCACAAAAATAAATAGAACATGCTGGAGGGACAGATTCATTTCCCAGAGGCTCCCCTCACTCTGGAATAGAATCCCAATTCATGTTAGACATAGCCCTTTCGCTGACCCTCTTCAAGTGAAATCTGGACGCGTGGATGGGAAATCACAAATTCACCCCTGGGATCTCTTCTGTGTCCCTGCTAGACAGAGGCACAGTAAACTAATCTTAAAAGGGTACCTTCTGTGACCTACTTTACAGAGGCACAGTAGGCTAATCTAATAGGGAGGCGGAAGCCAAATACACTCTGGCTAGGCTTATAAATGCCCTAGGGCAGATAGCCTAGTATCTACCTATGAACCTATGAACAACAATATCATATGAAGACAATGCATTTACATTTATGTAATACTATTGAAGAATGATGGTATTACATAACATGATAAAAAATCTACGATTGTAGTGAAAATTCAGTTAAAAAAGCAAAAGGTAAAATTACACACACACGTGCACACACACACACACACACACACACACACACACACACACACACACACACACACACACACATCATTTTTATTTTACATTTTATTTTACATTTGTTGATCGGGCTGGTCTGACTGGATATATGTCCATTTTCAGCAGAGGCCCGGGGAGAAAAGCTCCAAAAGCATATATTAATAACATAAAAAAAAATAGCTATGAGAAGAATAAGTGAATTAAAATAAGAAAAATTCATTGGTGCATATTCCTGTTAGATTTGTTACAATGTGAAATAACACAGGGTTGACATTAGTTTTACATGAACTCTTAGCAGAGTTAAAGTAGGATGGGGGATAAGAGGTGTTAATTGTTGAATGTAAGAAGGGGGGACAATAAGAAGAAAAGTAGAGCAAGAGTCAGAGTAAATGAGACAAATGAAGATGGTAGTCAGAGCAGCTCAGGATGATGAAGAGAAGAGAGACGTAAAGGAGAGTGAGAAATGGGGAAAAAAGGGGTGAGTCATGTGGGATGAGAAGAGGAACATTCCCAGAGGGTTTTGAGATGGGAATGAAGCAGGGTCTTAAAAGTAGAGTGGTTGTCTGTAGTATGAATAAGAGGTGGCTGGGAGTTCCAGAGGTGAGCTAGGGAAAAGGATAGTAGGTGTAGGATAGCCGTTATGAGCTTAATGATGATTTTTTCTCGTCTGTTTCCCCATGACAGTTGCATTTCAACTCTCACCTCCAGCAGTGGAGTCACAAGAGGACATGTCAGGTAGGTTTGATTATTGTTATTACTGCCATTTGTCATATGTGTTCAATATGTAACATACATGCCATCTCCCTGTAACACAGTGTATGTAAACCATGCAAAGGCAAGACATCATGGTAAGTCCATATCATTACTAACACTGTAATAATATAGTTGTCCCATATGTCATTACTAAGCTGCATCATGTAATTTTTGTGAGTGTATGTGATCTGTGTCATCTGTCTTGTCTTGTAACACGTCCACTGCCTGCTTCC
The DNA here is from genome assembly GCF_019279795.1 of Protopterus annectens. Taxonomy (NCBI): domain Eukaryota; kingdom Metazoa; phylum Chordata; order Ceratodontiformes; family Protopteridae; genus Protopterus; species Protopterus annectens. The sequence continues at coordinate 1,122,168,123 of NC_056747.1, read as the reverse complement.
TTCAGTAGCCCGTCCACTGATTCTGAGGTGAGAAATGATGTGCCTCACTGTGGCAGTACAGCCTGTGGAACACAGGTCACTGATTTGGTTATACTGTCCATCCCAGATGGAAACATCCATGTGGATCATGCTGTAGCTCCAGATATGGACAAAAATGCATATGGCCATTTTAATGATATGGGGACATCAGATGTTAGACATGATGATATCCATAAACTAATGTCCCATGTAAAGTCTGGTAACAATGGTGACTCTTCCCCACAATGGAGCAATACTGTCCATCACAGTACACTAGGGAGTGCAGCTTGTGTGCTTGAATGTGTGTCACAGTGTGTCAGTCTACTGTTACAGGCAAATGAACATTCAGAGCGATGTCATAGAGCTGACCTTCATGCATTTTCCCGTATGACTGATCATGTAGCACACCAGCTGTGTGTGTTACATGATGGTCAGGAAAACAGACATGAAGAGGTCATGACTGCATTGGCTGCACAGCATGACAGCATTTTATCTGTTGCATGATCCATTGAAAGCCTTGTTATGGTGGTGCTAGAGCAGTGCCATAGGACTAACTGAGTGTTACATGCCCTACCTATACTAACCAGACTACCTTTAGTGGGGAGAGGCAGACCGTTTCTTATTAGACCCAAACTTGGCCATCAGACATCAATGTCTGTGCTGCAACATGCAAATATATCTGCTGTTGGCCACTCCACTGTGATCATAGTTTCATAGATTAGTACTAGGCTAACTGCCCTTGTGGGCCATTTTAAGCCTAGCCAATTGCCCCATGTGAGAATCAAACCCTGAACCTTGTGTTTGTAAAGTAAACACCTTAACCATTGTGCCAGTTTTCCACCCAGTAGTCATGTCCATATGGTTACATTGCAGTCATATTCCTTCTTACACTCTTTCCATATGCTAGTCTCTATACCTCTTAACCTGGAAATATCAAAAATCTAGACAAAGGCCCATGAATAGAAGGTACAACTGGCCAAAAATCTGTACTCTGATTAACATAAAATTTGCATACATAATTATGTAACCCCACCCACTCCAATTATGGGATGCCAGCATTCAAATGCAAATTGAAGAACAGACAAAACATTAAACACAAAATATAACCAGAGTACCATATACAGATATGAATAAAATCTGTCCAAGCAATGGCTGACTATCAAACGTATCACATAAGCATCACTAAATAATGAAGAGAATTGCACAAAGCTGCTGCTAAAGAAACCTATTCCTAAACAGTAGCACTGCTACAGATACATTTGTGAAAGATAAACTGCAACAAGGATTGCGCAAGGTTGCATGTTGATCATAATAAGGAGATGTACGCAGCAACAAAATATGGTACTGAAGGCAAATACTTAAGCTACTATAAACACAACAAAGGCCATAAGACAGACTTCCAAAAGGACATGATTGCATAGACCAGCACTTTTTAACTGCTTAAGCAGTCTGACCAATGAATAAAGTGCCACCAGGGAGTGATGCATGAAAATCCATGGGTCCTTTTACTGAAGGTGTGAAAAACAAATGATAGGTCTTTGGAAATGTGGTTAAAAAAATTGGCATCCAGCACAAGCAAGCAAGGTATAGTATAGCAAGGTATAGTACACACAATTTTTGCAAAAAGTCTGCACTGTGCAACAGCACCTGATGTCCCAGCTTCAAACAAACAAGTGAGGCTAAAAGGATACAAGTACACAACTACAGACTGTAACTGTGTCAGTGGTGACACATGCTTGTTACATTAGCACCTAAGCAATTAATTGCAGACTTTCCGTGTAAAAAAATAGTGTGTAACTTCACTTCCAAATTTAGGATATATGTCACAAAAAGGACAACTGATTGAAGGGGAAAAAACTGCACAGACAGTCAGAAATATTGGGTCTATATTGAAACATCAAATGCTGAAAACAGCGAACAATGTTTCATCAACACATTTTCAGTGAAAGCTGAAAATGTCGACACCACAGAACAGCGATTTCTTTCCTAGGAAAATAAATCGCTGTTCCAACCAAAAAAAAAAAAAAGAAAATGAAACACTTCCAAACACATACACACGTACCCTAACCCTAATTGTACCCTCCCCAAAAACAGTAAACAACTGAATACACATATGCATGTAACCCAACCATACATCTAATGGGAAAAAAAGTAAACATTTTAAAACATATGCACTTACCTTAACCCGCACCCTAACCCTAAGGTCAGTAACTCTTGCACATTTACGTAAACAGTTCCAAACACATACACACTTACCTTAACCCTAATTCTACCCCCCCAAAACAAAAGTAAACAGCTGAAAACACATACACACGTAACTCAACCATACATCTAACGCAAAAAAACCCCCAGTAAACACTTTCATACATATGCACTTACCTTAAGCTGCACCCTAACCCTAAGGTCAGTAACTGTTGCACATTCATGCTGGGGAGCTATACTGGACAAGGGACCACACTACAGTGCAGAACACGGCAAAGCAACGAAACAGTCAAGCGACTTATTTCCCAGGGAAAGAATTCGCTGAACAGCTCCGTCGCTGTTTTGCCTGTTCGCTCTTTATGTGTCGACGAAAATGCATTTGACAAAATTCGCTTTCGTCGTTCTAATAGGAAAAGCCTACTCTCAGTCTGGGGGGGGGGGCAATTGACAATCTGAAGTCGATGTACATTTTCAAAACTCCTGCGTAGACCCTTACTGGGTAACTATATTTTATAAGTATTTTTCTTAAACTATTTGAGCAGAATTGCACACATGTCTATAAGAAACATAAGGATTTTAAATGAATATGCGGTGCTAGCACTAACTGCCCAGAATCAGATACCTGAATGCCCACTCTTCAGGAGCAAAGAAATTCCACAGTAAGACTTTATGAATACATTTTGCCAACAATTTAAGTCACTGATTTTGCTGCAGTGATATTTACTTTAAATACACATTATAAATTTCTGTGGAATACAGTATTGGGGAATAACAAGCTTTAGAGGGTAAACGTCCTCCTACTACCCTCTTGCCCCCAGCAAAACCATTAAAAAGTTGTCCACTAACTCCTACTTCCTCTTTGAAATAAAAACAAATCTCTCAACAGAGCAGTATACCACGTCTGAAGGAAACGTACTTCTTTGACCTATGCAAATTAAGATACAGCCACTTATTTACAAGCACATGAAGAAACAAATTGAAACAACAAAAAATTACAAAAACTGACTGAAAAATGGCTCTGTAGCTCAAGACGGGGTCAGTCAAAGTAGTAAGACTGCAAAGATGTTAATCCAGTCGATATTAAAGTTTCGGGTGGCGTTACATCTTTGCAATCTTGTTACTTTCACTAGTTCCATCTTGAGCTACATGAATAAGCGAGCGGTCCCTTAATGATTTTCCCTCTCTACAAATTTGAAAGTTAAAAAGTCAAAAATCATCTGCTGTTCCTAAACACACATTACAAACACTTCAACTGCAAAATGCTTAAAACAAATATGTGAAAAAGTCACGTCCATTTCTATTTTTGCACTCCAAAACAATGGCAAAGCAAGGCATTTGTAGAAGAGACGAAGTCTGACAATACAGTAGAACCAAAGTAGGCGATACTTACCTTGTGGGAAAACTTTCCAAGTTTCAAGCAGTTTGATTTCCAGAATGCAACATTAACACCACATATGAAACACAGCATGATAAAAAGTATCAGAACATTTTTAAATAGTAGCTAACGGTATAATATAAATCAACAGGTTCTGTTAGCGCAAATAAGTGTATAATCCACCATCCTACTACTTTAAAGAAAAAAACCTGTGCAACTAGCTTATCAGAGATAAAGCAACAGAAACTAGTGTGTGTTTTGTGAAGAAGTACAGGAAAAAAGTTCAGATCCCGCGCACTTCACTATACTATTGCCTGAAAAGTATATCAGTCTTGAGAACAATTTCATTCAAATTAATTTATTGACATACTTCACATGGATAAAAATACTGCAACTGGTTTTCTACCACTTATACTAATACAAAATATGTACCTGGCATAACTTTAAAGTATAACTTTTTTTTTATTCTTTCTTGCTTACCTGGACCAGAGGTTGAAATTGAGCCCCTGTGAAAGTAAATTGTCTCATGCTGGGACTGTGAGTGAAGACTGGACTCTGTACTGCAGTCTGCATAAGTGCTTTGAGTACTGGGTTGGGCTTGCTTGGCGCTTGGCAGAAATTCAGAATTTTAAGTTAAACTTAATTAAACTGTAATTGTAAACACAGTGGTGCTGAATCCACTTGTTTGCTGCTGCCCAGCCTGCTGTGCTGCCCTGCTATATTCCAAATTACCAAATCCAAACAGAAGCATGGCAGCATGCTAATGTTTGTAAACACAGTTCCAGTGTCTACGATAGGCTGGCAGTCTGCCCGAGTGCCTCACAAAGCTGATGTGTTATGAAATCAGCCACAAGTTGTAAAAAAAAAAAAAATCGGGAATTAAAGGGGCCACTCGGGAATTCGTGGCACCCATTAATTTGGTCTCAAATCCAGTAAATACCGAGGAATTTGGTACGGTTAAGAGGTATGCTAGTATCAACACATCCAGCTCCTTGGTAGACCAATGTCAGCAGAGTGTTTCTGGATATGGCAGGAACATTCAGGACCACAGTGTGAGCCATCAGAGTGGGCACCTTAGACTGCATTAGAGAAACCCTGACAGTCAGTCCAATGTATGTCCTGTTGTGTCATTCTGACCTTGTGGCAAGAATGACCACTGACAAAGTAATCTGTATGTCATTGTTGAAATGTCTGATGCGTCAAGATTTTCTATTAATTTTTCTGACCTAGGTGACTAGATTCAATTGTTGATATGCATTATCTCTTTGATGACAGTAATGCAATATGTGATCTCATGTTTTCATGTTTGTATTGTTTGAAAGTCGACATATAAGAGTAAGGCTTACATTACAATTTTCCTTGTCTGCCACTTATGCACAGCTATGCCTCTGTATGCACACCTGTGTCACTTATGGCATTTTAATATTGATTGCACATGCCTACCACCAGCACTCACTACCTTTCTGTGTGTACCTGTTTCCACTTTCAGTCGTCATGCTTACTTATATTTCTCATGTGTACCTTCTCATATCTGACTGAATCTGCATATATTTCTATCTATATACATATATATATATATATACATATATATATATATATATATATATATATATATATATATATATATATATATATATATATATATCTATATCTATATCTATCTATATATACCTATGTTGCTGTATCCCCAGCATTCATCTGTGCTGCAGCTATGTTGTATGGTTACTGTCATTGATGCCCTGCATGCTTACACATATATTACCTGGAAATGACATACTACAGAGATAATGTGAAAATGAGGCAGCACTGTTATTGTACAGCCTCTATTTTGGGATATATATATATATATATATATATATATATATATATATATATATATATATTTGCTAATACATTCCCATACATGTCATAGACCTAGATGTCTTATGATAGTGGCTGTTTGACAGGTAATGTTCCATGTTATTTATCTTTATGATGATATTCTACATGTCTAATGACAACTTCTGTTGTGCACACCTCCTGCGTCCTGCATGCCTTTGTGTTCCAGTTTGGTGATGTACCTTGCAGACAGTCTTCCTGCATTGATGTTAACATTCTGTGTTTTGTATATGTTCATACTGAAATATGTTAAAATTATGTTACATTATATCTGATGTTTAAAGTGTATACCAAATGGGTCATTTCCATTAGTTATGATCCGTGGTGCTGTTTGTGGCAGCACATGAACATCGATGTTTACTCTGTGTACTTATATGCTGTAGCTTGTCATGTGTGTCAGATAGTGCCATATTGCCTGAGCCTGGACTTGTATCTGCAGCCTCCATAGCCCACACCTATTTCTTCTTCTCCCAATGTCCTCCTGATCCTCCTCTAACAGCTGTGACATCATATCTGGGTTTCTTGGGGTATGTCACCAACACCTGCATTTGGCAAGCCACCGTATTTTGCTATTAATAGGTTGTGTAGCGTGTCACACACAGTAGTCATCTGTGATACTTTTTCAGGTGTCTCTTGCAGTGCACCTCCAGATGTGTCCAGACATCTGAATTTGAATTTCAGCACGCAGACACATGCTGAATTGTGTTTCTTGTTGCAGTGTGTTATCTACTGTATGTGCCCTCAGCAGGGTTGGATGGGGCTCTGTATGGCGTCATTAGCCATGGCTCAAGTGGATAACCACAGTCACCTTTTGGTGGAAGGAGATAACACATATGTTGTCATTATATGTACTGTTGACAGATGTGGATTCTGATGGCATCATAGATGTGTTCCTGTACTTACCAAGTAGTAGTCTCTCAAGTACTGAAAAGTGGCCCTCAGACCACTTTCCCTCCATAGATTGGCATCATATATACAACCATATTGTGTTTCCATGATATTTATTATGATGCCATCTGTTTAGCACACTACCTGGCAATTCAGTGGTGGTCACCCCTTTCTACTAATGTACATTTCTGATTCAGGTACAGCAGGTGCTTTAATAGGAAAGCAGTGCAGTCTATTGCACCAAGGACACTGGGGAAGTTGGCAATGCTGTAGAAATGATGCATGCTATTTCTTTGCTCCTTCACTGTAGATGAAAAATGGATGTATTCATCCACCTTGTTTCACACTACTGCTAGGAATTGTGAGAGGATGCAGCTGGAAGCTGTCTGGGACACTCCCACAACATCTCCAATATGCCAATGAAATATTCCAGAAGCCAGTATACTTAGGCTACTACAGGCATGGGGTTACCCTGCAATTTACATGTATACATGTGCAGGGCACACATGTAAAACACAGCCCACACCAGCTCTCTGTATACTTGTCTACTCGGTGCCTGGCGATTATTTCTTGATCAGAGAACTGGCTTAAATGTAGCCCGGCCTGGCATCTAACTGGCTGCCTTCTAGGATGTGTTTCTATATCTTACTGTATGGCTAACAGTATCCCAGCTTGCTGTAATTCATTAAACACCATTTGCTTTTTTTTTTTTTTTTTTTTTGTAAGTAATGCTGCAGATTCCACAGGACTCAGTAATAAATAGCTTGCTCTCATGGCATATAACTATGGCCTCCGCCGAATGCTTTTATAAAGTTGTTGGGGAAGCACTTTGTCGAATTTAATTTGTATTGGGCACGCGCACTGTGTTTTGAAATCTGGTGGTCACACTTGGAGTCTGTAATTCTCCTACACTGAATAGATAATTACTCAGGCTTGTTTTAGTGTACTTTACGTAATCACATCTGCTGCTGGTGCACCAAAATCTTTCTTTGGCATGCTGCACTGTCTGCAACTTTTTTTTTGGAATCTATCCCAGTGATTCTGAATTATATGAGGGCCACCTAACAACAAGTAGTTTTACATAACACTCCAAATATGGAGACATTTTTTCCCTGTTAACTAACCTTTTCTATTAATAACTTGTTATGTCGCTGGTCTTTATATATACACCATTGGTAAAGGGTACATGAATGAAAGTAGTGAAACCCAGCAGAATACTTTATAGGTTCATACGTATATAGTCATATACTAGGCTAACAACCACCAGGACCTTTATGAGCCTAGCCATGCAATCTAACCCAGCTGTGTCCCTATGTATCACGGGTGTTTATTAGGATGGGGTAGGTTAGTTAGGATGTTTCTAGAGGTTATGTGGGGGGGGGGCTATGTTAGTTTGGGCATTACTGACTACCTCTGCCTGTCAAAGACATGTAGTCCAGACCCGGGGTGAATTTCTGATTTCCCATCCATTGGTCAAAGTTACACTTAAATAGGGTTAGGGATGAACTCTGCTTCACTTGAATGGGGAGCCTGTTCCAGAGCATGGGGATCTTCAGAGACACATATCTGTTTCTCCAGCATGTCTTATTTATGTCACAAGCAAAATTTAAATCCTTGGATCTAGTGGTTTTGATGCTGTTTATTTTGTGAATGTGCATAAGGTCCATTAGAGCTAGATCCAAGATGCCTTATCTGCCAGGCATAGATCACCTCTCAGTAAACTGTAGGACACCGAATATAGAGATAGGGCTTTAGGGCAATCTGTGTAGGAGAATGTGCTTAAACCCTGGAATCTTCTAATAAGGAACCTTTGTGGGGGTTCCAACTGTTGCATATGTTTGGTCAGGTACATGCCGAAGGAGGCATAATACTTAATGATGGGTCTGATAAGGGCTGAATAAAGTGGCACTATGACTTCTTTGGACCTGGATGCCATGTTGTTACTTATAAGTTGGACAACATAGAATGATTTTCTTACTACCTTGGTCAGATGTTGGTCAAAGGCCAGATTACTGTCTACATATGTTCCTAGGTCCCTGACTACTGGGTCAACTTGTAGGGGTGTCTTATTGATGAAGTAATTAATCTGGGTGGCAGCTTTTATAAAATCCACTGTAATGCATTTCTTGGCATTGAGTTTTAGTCCATGACTTTGGCACCCATTATTTGCCTGTGTAAGGCCCCCTTTTAAGATGTTTGTGTCATGGGGAGACTATGATAGTTCCCAATTTGAAGTGATTTGTGAACTTGGTCAGCCAAATGCCCAATTACATTAGCCTTTACCTCTGACATGTAGATGCCAAATGGAAGTGCCTCACTTGAGATGCTCATACAGAAAGTTTTTAATCTCACATTAATTTTTTTTTATCACGGCAATAGCTGATTTAATTTAACTATTGCTTTCTGTTATGTGATTGTTCATTAAAAACACATTGAAATCTGTATCTAGAGCAACTGCACTTTTTTCCTTTGTTGTTCAGTTAGTCAGTTTAGCACAATGTAGTAACTGATTTAGTGCATCTTGTTCATATGCAGAAAGATTTAAAAAGTTTGCATATTTGTTACTTAAAGCTCTGTGTACACCCCTCTGTACCTATTGTTGTGTTACAGCAGTCAGACAGGGTTGAATAAATGTGGATTTTTTAAAAACATTAGTGTCTAATTTAAATTTGCCACTATCTGTATCACTAAATATAACAACCAAATTCAACTTTCTAGTTAACACGTAAATTTATAAAACAAAACAAAACAGCACTCCAAAGGATAAATGCCTCATTAAATAAAAAGAAGTTTAAATAAAATAATCCAATAGTGTATACAATGAAGCAAACATGTAGAAGGACCATAAAAGTAAACTTCAAGCATGTTTATTAAAATGAACCCAGTGCACAAGAACAGGTAAGCGCTTTCACATTTAGCTTCATCAGACCAAAATATTGCACACCCCATAACCAAGTTTAAATACAGCAACCTGGCCAATCAAACTGTATGATGAAAGTCACATGATAAAAAAAAAATCACATGATAGAAGATCACGTGGTAAAGACTCACATAATAAAAAACATTGGGTTGTACCTTAAACTCATGAGTATAATATAAAACATGAGTTTATAACTAACTTTCACTATGAAAGCAAGTATGCAAATAACAAAAAACAACATTGAAGGGCAAAAAAATGAAAAAATGTGTATATAAGCATAGATATATGTTTATATGATCATAAAACCATCAATTAAAAAGTCATTACACGTTTAAATGCCTAGATTTCAATACAGGTTTATGGGAGGCTTTTTCATTTAAGCCTTTCCCCCTATCTGCTCTAAGTCAAATAATCCATCTTCCTTCTTTACTCTCAGTTTGCTTTTACTAGGAAAGGTACGGTCAATGACCAAAAAACGAAAGGTATGACTGACCCCTTCTTGCATAACATGCTTAGATAGGGTATTGTTGCTAGAACCTATCCCTATGTTGTACAGATGTTCCCTAATCCTGTCTTTGAACATCCTATTAGTTTTAGTCACATAATAGGAGGCACACGCTACACAATAAGTGAGGTAAACCACATGCTGGGTAAGGCAGTTAGCAGACACCTTAAACACGTACTTACAACATGTATCTGGGTGAGTAAAAGAACCACTAACATCAATGTTATTACAATAATTACACATATCACATGGCGTAGTGCAAAAATCCTTATTAGCCATTGGCTTGAGAGTATCCTTCGGTCTACACAGGATTCTTTTCAAATTCATTTTATTTTTAAGCAAAAATGTAGGTGTCTCCTATAATCCCTCTAACAATTGAATCTGTAGTGAGGATGTCCCAGTACTTCCTGACTATGTCAATGATGGAATTAATGTCAGTGGTATAGTACAAGGGTACCCTTACCTTATTAACAAGCTCATTGTCCTTACTATCATCTGCAGTCCCACCTCCATTAGAAAAATATGGATGGACCCTACTTCTTCGCTGATCAGGTATCTCATTCAAAATGGTGTCAACTTCCCCAGGGTGGTATCCCCTGGCTAAAAGCCTAGCTTTCAAGTTAACTAACTCAGAGTGAAAGCCATCATCAGCGGAATTCAATCTAGACACCCTCATACCGTGTCCTTTTACCACATTCTTAAAGACAAATTGAGGTTGCATGCTACATATGAATTAAAGTATTTCTATAGCATGGTTTCCTATGGACATCAGTATTGACCATCCCATTATCTAACCTTTCTACAAATACATCAAGATAGGCTATTGAAATGGGAGAAAAGGACATGGCAAATTTCAGATAGTTTGTGGCCCCATTAATCTGTTCATAGAAGGTTACTAACTGGTCCTTACTCCCTGTCCGAATAAAAAACAAATCATCCACAAAGCAATGATAGAAAGGAGCAAACATGGAGAACAACTCATTAGTAATCAAGTGGATCTCCTCCCACATGGCCATAAACATGTTGGCATAGCTATTGGCAAATGAAGTGTCCATAGCTACCCCAACTTTTTGTAGAAATACGTCACCATCAAAAATAAAAATATTATTTTCAAGGACAGTCTCCACAAATAAACAAAAGTGATCAATGAAAGCCTCACTGTATTCACTGTGTGTGCTAAGATATCTCAGTACAAAGTCAATGCCAACTGTGTTGGGAATAACAGTGAATGACAATTGTACATCAAAGGCGACAAAGTAAAATTCCATATACTTTGCTAATGTACAAGTAAAACTGTATAAAATTAAAAGGAACTGCTTGGAATATTTTAAAACAAACCTGTTAGTATCAAGAGTGGGGTGTAAATGCTTCTCTATAAACAAGGAGAAGTTGCCATGAGAAATATACAATCCTCTGTGAACCAAAATATAGCAATTAATTGAGTCATTTGTTTCAAGTGCAGGGGAAGGGATCACATAGCTAGATTCTGTTTCATTAATATTGAAGAAAAGATGTGAGAATGATATGCATGCTACAAATGAACTGTTCCTCTGGAATATGATAATGTTGACTCAGGTATTCTAGCTGTAGTCTTATGTCATTGTATTACAACCAAGCTAGTAATGTGTACTATATTTTCAGAAGGGAAAGAAGTTCAAGGTCTGCTACACTCTGGGAGAATGATCACCTTTGTCAAATGTCCCCTAGTATGTAAGCAAAAGGTTAGTAATAGTAGCAGAGGTCATATGAATTCACAGTGAAAGAAAAGAATATATCCTCAGACATATAGAAATTCAAATGGTTCTCGTGAAACATATGCACCCTGTAGCTGTAGCCAGTAACTTGACTCGTGATGTTATATTAGGAAAAAAAATTGCATATGACTGGAGAGATGGGAACAATACAGTGACACTCTTACAGAGATCTAGAATGAAAACTATGAAAGAGAAGATAAAAAGGGGACTAGAATACAGTTGTGATTAGACAGTAAGAAGGATCCTGGGTGTTACTAGAAACCTATCCTAGTGATGGAACAGCAGAAAAACAATACTGTGGGGGATGTCAGTGTTGGACCTGTAGCTAAAATGATGGAAAACTTGAAGAAAAATCAGTGCAAGATTAATGTCTGCATAGAGGCTTACAAAACGTGTTGATACAGAAATAGACAAACCAAAAATAGAAGAAGAAGGGTATTTAAGTGAGGACCCTCAAAGCAAAGAAATGGTAGTAAATACTAACAGTGATATAGGACAGAAACCTATTTCTGTACAAGATGGTCAAAATGCCAAAGAAAAAGGGAGTGATCAAGAGACTTGTTCATGTGGGGAAACATTAAATAAGAAGGAAACAGAAATTCCTGGATACTACAAGGAGCACAAGCGGAACAGGTGAGTTTTGAGTGCTTTCGTTCTTTAATTATTTAGAACTTCTTCAGAAAATAATAAGTGCAAGAAAGGTATGGTGCTTTAAATAAGACCAGTAAACCAGTCAGGTAAAGTTAAAAAACCACCAAAGCTAAACAAAGACAATTAGCAATTGGGCTAATGGCACACTGAAACATAGTGGCATGCATAGTACCTGGTTTGAAATACAGGTGCTGGCAGCTATGCAGAAAACAAAAGATTAGTTTGTTAACAGACTTCAAATGTTTACAGCCAGGTGGCGCTGTTGAAGAAGAGGTTGCTTGACTTAAAGCTTGCATAAAGGTGAGTTCAATAGTTGACAAAAGGGAGGCACTGTGGTTAATTTATCTGCACCATCTAAGTGCACGCTTAATGTTGATGCTTTCGTTCAGACCAGAAGGTAGATCGGCTTGTAAAAGTAATTGTAGCATAAGTTCTCGCACATTAAAAAGTGTGTTCATGTCTCCCACAAAGGAAGAAATTCTCTCAAGAATCAGAAATTTGAACTCAATGAAAGCCGTGCAAATAAGACTATGTTTAGCCAACGCATTTTTATTGTCTGGGTGCCGGATGGCAAATGTGTTCCTTCACTCTGTCTGATAGTTTTCTGGCAGTTTAAGAAGTAAATTTGTGCCCAGAACTACTATTTGAAAGGGAAGACATAGAATAAGCTGCATTGCTAGTGTTTTTACTAGAGGAAGCTATATCTTCCATATCAAGATAGGCTAGTGAAGATAGAAATCTGGAATTGGTGAACTTACAGGTAGGCCACAAACTTAAAACATCACATTGGAAAGATGATAATTTAAGCTTAGAAAGATAGAAAACATAACAAAGCATGTATGGAATGGTGATAAACAAGATATTCCATTTACTTCTTACTTTTTAAACCTATTTTACTGTTTTGAGTTAGAAGATTATCTCTTACACAGATTAGGTAAAGTCAGATATTAACACGGAATTTTGTAGTCAAGAGGCACTCCTGCATTTGGAAAGCATTCATTTTTGCACTGTTACTGAGACTTGGTTTAAATGTAAAGAAAGCACTCCCACTATACCTGGGTTTACTTCTTCTGCCTTCAGATCGAGTGACCTCTATGGTGGAGTCTCCATATTTGTCAAGGAACATATTGCCTTCAAGCAGATCCCTTTGTACCCACAATCTGAACTGACTGAATTACAACTCACTCTAGAAAGGATTAATTATCAATCAATAGCTGGCAATAAAACACCTTTTTTTCCCTGTAATGACCACGTATAATTGTTCAGATTCATATCAACTTGCTGAAGGCAGTTGCAGAAAATGTAAAAAACAAACCTCAAATAATGTTCATTGAAACGGCATTCAGCAAAAATCCTAAGAAAGTTTTTTCCCTTGCACCACCCATGAGAGAGGACATCCCCAAAAGTATTATTATCAATTCCCTGGTCACACAACAGTGGAGAAAAAAGCAAACTCCACTGTCGCTGAATGTAGTTTTGGGGAACTTACTTCATTCAATTTGTTTGACAAAACTGTCTTCAGTGGCCTGAAATGTTCCCAGTTCTTCAGTGTTGTAAATTAACTCCCTACCATCAAAAAACTCTATTATTCTGAATGACTTCAACTGGTCTTCACTAAAACTGGGATATCTATAATTTCAATGTAGGATATGTTCAAAATTGGCAAGAGAAACAAAGCAAACCATTCGCTCCAGGAAAAATAGTCCAAATTTATTGCACAAACACAGGTTAAGCGCTTTCGTCAAAGCAGATCCACAAGACTTCCTCAGAACAAAAGAAATTAGTCACCAAACAGTTTAAATATCCCTCCCACAAGTCACATGTAAAAAACACCCAATGAAAACACATACAAGTCAAAGTACAAACCATGTGAATATATATAAATAAAAACATTAAATGTTAAATATAAAAAGATCTCAGTTTTAAAACACTTGAAATAGAAATGTTTTCATTCAGTTCAGGAAAGACACATGCATTGAGCCTAATTTGCCATTGCAATTCTTTAAGCTCTAGAATTTCACTCCAAGGAACCCCCCCCCCAGGATCTCTGTTAACATGGTCAATGGCAACAAACCCAAAAGCATGATCACTGTTTTCAAAAACATGTTTTGCAAGAGATTTATTGATGTTAACCTTCCTAATATCAAGAGAATGTTCATAAATTTGTTCCTTAAACCTACGCTCTTTCAAACATAAAAACAATTACAATTTTTACACAAAGCCAAATAAACAAGATCCCTGGTATTACAATTGTTAAAAAATACACAGAAATCCTCCTTCCATTTACAAAGACCTCATTAAGTTCTATTAAAAAACTGCAGTAATTGCAAGAGCCACATTTATGTGTGCCTTTCTTTCTTGTAGAGGAACATTTAGTATCTTGACCTACAGTTTCTAAAATGTCTTTAAAACATCTCCCTTTTCTATAAACAATTTTTACTCCCTCTTTATAAACCCCTTGTAATTCTTTGTAAACAGAAAACACATGCCAGTATGTTTTCAAAGTTTTAAAAATTTGTTCACATTCAGGGGTATAGGTAAAGGAAATGTGTGGCAAATTACTGACTCCAGCTTTAGTCTCCTTGTCCTTTAGAAGGGTGTTTGATCTGGAATTACCTAATAGAGGGGGATAAAAACCTCTAATTCTTTTATCCCGCACCTCAAAATACACTTTCTCAATAAGTGCACTGGGATACCCCCTAGCCGAAAACATTTCAATAAGTTTATCAGCTTCCCTAAAAAAGTATCATCCTCAGAAGTCATCCTAGTTAACCTAATGAATTGAGCTTTTACCAAACCTTTCTTCTGGTGGGGTGGGTGACAACTTTCATAATGTAAGTAACCATTCGAAAAAGTTGGTTTTCTATAAATTTGACTAACAAATCTTCTCCCCATACAGTCTTTTGAAAGGTGAACATCTAAATAATTGATTTCATTCTTGTCCCACTTAGCACTAAACTTCATAAAGCAAGTAGTATGATTAAGATATTCAATAAAATTTTGTAAATCTACTTCAGAATTTTTCCAAAAAATAATAATATCATCCAAAAATCTGAGATAAAGACTCCAAGATGGTGTAGGGCCAAAAGAGTTCAACACAAATTTAATTTCCCATTTAAACATGACAATGTTCGCAAAAATGGGGGCACAAGCGACCCCCATTGCCACCCCTTTTTTCTGGAGAAAATAATGGCCATCAATATACACAAAATTATTTTTTAACACCAATTCCATCATCAAGTCTAGAGTGTTAATCTCATTATTACAAAACATTCCCTTTTCCATAAGAAACGCATAAAACCAATCGAGCCCTAACTCATGTGGGATAACATTAAACAAATTGTTAACATCAATAATACAAAAAATGAGATTGTCATCAAAACAAACTTCAGAAACCTTGCTCAGAAAGTCCCATGAGTCCCTACAAATATGTGTGCATCCATCCAAAACATTTTTTAGTTTAAAATCCACATATCTTGCCAAAGAGTGAGTTTTAGACCTTGAAGCATTAACAATTGGACGAAATGGCAGATCACATAAATCTTTATGGACTTTAGGAAGTCCAAATATAGCTGAGACAATGAGGAACTTGACATGTAACAAAGACCATAGGTCTATGTCAATCTGACCTTGGTCCAACATGTCTTGAAGTAACCAATCAATTTTAGAATATGCAATGCTCACCATATTTAAAGATGTCTCGTCATAAAAATCAATGTCACTAAGATGCAAAAACATTTTATTCAAGCAGTCTTCCACACCCATTATTACTACCCCCCCCCCCTTGTCGGGTTTCATGACCGGAATAGACCTGTTAGTACAGAGCTGTTTTAGGAATTCAGCTTCAGATCTGGACAAATTGTCAATTTTTTTCAAAGAAATACCAGACAATAAATTCCTAAAAGCAAACTCACAAAGCTTTTCAAACACTATCAAGGGCATAGGGAGCGGCGGGTTAAACAGACTACTTTTTCTTAAAGTTTCCACCACATAAGTAACTTTAGCATCTTTGAAAATCAATTTAAAATTCAATTTCCGCAAAAAAAGTTTCAAATCAATGATAAGACTGTCAATTTTACTATGATTCGTGGGTATAAAGTTAAAACCTTTACTGAGTAAGTCAGCCAAATTAAAGTCAAAACTCATGTCTGAATAGTTTACTGTCTCTTAGTTTGAGGTGTGTGTCATATGTTCCAAATTGCTAGACTTTATAAATCATCATCATCATCATCATCAGCTCCTGTTTTCCCATTTTCTATATGGGGTCAGAGAATCGTGTTAACTGTCGCCAACTCTCTTGATTCAATATCACACTCCTGCCTTCTTTGACATTCATGCCTGACAGTCACAGATCTTTCACACCATCCAACTCTTTACTGGACGTCCTTGTTTCCTCTTACCTTCTTCCTGTCTGTCCCAAATCTTCTTCACCAGATTGTCTTCTACTTTTCTGCACATGTCCAAACCACCATAATCTGTTCTCTTTTATCTTTTCTGCAATTGGAACTACTTTGGCTTCTGCTCTTATGTCCTCATTTCTTTGTCTGTCCCACAGAGTGCATCCTACCACCCTTCTCAGGTACTTTATTTCCATCACCTCTAGCGTCTTCATCTGTTCTGCCTTACTACCCAGGTTTCTGTACCATACAGTACTACTGGTTACACCACTGTGTTGTACGCCTTACTTTTCAGCTTCTTTGGCATTTTTCTGTCATATACTATACATGACACTCTATGCCAGTTGGCTGCAGTCCCTCTGATTCTAGCTTTGACTTCTTCTTTCAGAGTTCCCTTCTACTCAACCACACACCCCAGATAATTGAAGCTATTTACCTGTTTCACTATCTTCTCTTGTATCTCATTTCTCAGCTTTTTCTGATTTTTCTGATTTTCACAGTTTGCTGCCATTACCACGGTCTTATCTGTCTTTAGATTCATCCCATGTGCCTTCAGTTTTGCATTATATTGTTCTATACTTTGCTGGAGTTCTTGCTCAGAGTCTGCCTGTAATGCCGCATCATCTGCATACAGCAACTTTGTTGATGTGTCCCCTCCAACCTGTTTGCTAATGTAGTTCATCACCAGTATGAACAGCAGTGGGCTCAGAGCTGAACCGTGGTGTACACCCACTCCCACTGGGAGCCCCTCTCTGAGGCTGAACACTGCTCATACTTGAGACAATGGGTCCTTATACATAGCCTGCACTAATTCTACCAATGTTTCTGGGATTTCGAACCACTGCAGTACTGCCCAGATCAGCTTTCTTGAGACCTTGTCATATGCTTTCTCCAAGTCTAGGAATGCCCAGTTGGACTCTTTCCTCATCTCTAGCTTCTTTTCAACTATCTGTCTCACTGCAAAGATCGAGTCAGTTGTGCTGCATCCTGATCTAAATCTGAACTGAGCTTCCATCTTACATTCTACTACTCTGCGTATCCATTTATCAATCACCCTCTACAGAACTTTCATGCAATGTGATAAGAGTTTGATGCGTCTGTACTGCCCACAGTTGTAGATGTCCCCTTTTTTCTTGTACACTGGCATGAGTGTGCTTATTCTCCAGTCATCTGGAATACGCCTTTCTCTCCACACTGCTATGAGTACCCTCAGGATCTATTTCTCCCCTATCTTACCCAGCATCTTTATCATACCTGCTGTGACTTCATCTGAGGCTGCTGCTTTCCCTGACTTCATTTTCCTTAGTGCTATTCTTACTTCTTGTAGGGTAGCCTCCTCTTCTTTTCTCATCATAGGCTGTTTTTGGGGCAGTACAGCTTCTGTGGGGTTATCTTCATTCAGAAGCTGCTGGAAATACTCCTTCCATCTGCCTTTGATGTCCTGTGGAATAGTGAGCAGATTGTTGCTGGCATCCCTTATGAAGGGTGTCTGACTATCTTCTTTATCTTTCTGTCTTTGCCAACCTGATATAGTTTCTTTGTGCCACCAAATGAGTCACTTTCCAGAAGTTGGTAGAGTGCCTCTGATGCCCTATTCTTTGCTATTGCAACTCCTTTCTTAGCTTCTTTTTTAGCCACCCAGTATTTCTTCCTAGCCTGGTCAGTCTTTTCTGTCTCCCACTTTTTCTTGCACTAGTTCTTTCTTTTGATGACTTCCTGGACTTCTGCATTCTACCACCAGCTTTCCTTATGTACCTTATTTCCATACCTGGCTCAGCCATATATCTTTTCTGTAGTTCTCACAAATACTGTTATGAGGTGCTGCCATTCTCTTTCAACTCCACCTATTTCCTCCTCTTCTTGAGGTGCTAGAGCCCTGAGTAATTCCTTGAACTGTTGTATTTTTCTCTCCAGTCAACTTCCAGTATTCAGCCTGGTCTCTGTTGACCTTAGACCCTTCTCTGACCACTGCTTGCAGCTGATTGTGGCAACCAGTGGTTTATACTGTGGGCTGACTTTCACTGGGGATCACTTTGTAATCATTGATTCTTCCCCAGTGCCTTTTCCTTACTAGGAGGAAGTCTACCTGAGTTGCATGTTGTCCACTCTGTATGTGAGACTGTCTCACTTTCTGAGACAATGCGTTTTGCTAGACAGAAGTCTAGAATGGCCTCTCCTTCTTTATTCCTATTGCCCCACCTACCCATGTGGACCCAGGCAGACTTCATATCCTGTTCTGTCTGTCCTAATATGTGCATTCAAGTCACCCATTATCAACACAAATTCATGTTGTCCGGCTTTATCTAGTAGGTCCTGCAACTGCTGTCTGTATTCACTTTTTTCCTCACTATACTGCTGTAGGGCATATGCTGAGATTATGAATACTGCCCTATCATTACACTGGAGTCTGATTGGCATGCGTCTTTTACTAATTCTGATGATCCCTCACTGCCTTCTGAAGCCTCCTGAAGCCTCTCTCCCACCACAATTCCCACACCATTTCTAGCCTGTCCCCCTCCTGAGTAATAGATTCTGGATCCCAAGCTAAGTGGCTTTGCTGCACTGCCCTTCCATCTTATCTCTTGGATACAAAGGATGTCCAGCCTCCACCGTATCATCATGTCATCCACTTCCAAGCTGCATCCCGCCAGTGAACCCACATTAAGTGGACCAATTCTTAGTTCAAGTTTGGCAGGTTGATGATTCGTTTCACTCAAAGTAATCCAGGCTGGGCAACTAGACACCGGCCAGCCAGTAACTTATTGACCCAGGGCTGCTGAGCTTTATGGCGGGCACACATTGGCCAATAAGGGCACCTACACCCCTCCCACATCCCTCCTACCATTACCATGGGTCCCTGGCACAGGTCAGAGTATGCCAGATCCTCAACTCACCGGTACCTACCCATGCCCATTTGATGACATTAGTCAACATGACCAAATCAGCTAGAGCCATATTTTACACTGGCAAGTGGCTAGCCCTGCCATGGCACACAGTCTGTGATCCATGTTCTCCTATCTTGAGGATACTGTGTATCACAGAAGATGGCCCATATTGCTTGGTCTGTACAACTCTTCCCCTATAGGGCACCATATAGAGTTTGTTCAGACTGATGCAATTTGTCTCGATATTGCCTAAGAATATCCACATTCTGATTAGGCTGCATGGTAGCAGAATCATTGTTAAAGTCCAGGTCTCCTAAAAGGGAACAATGCTCCACTGAATTTACCCAAATGTTCAAGTACCTTCATACCACCTAACAATCCGCTTGTTTTGGCCTTTGAAAAATCAGTGGAAAAAGAACTATATAAACATATTTATTATGACAAGCACAGTAAATACTTTAACCTGACTGCATCAGAGATACAGTCAGTCAAAAATCTTACTACAAATTCAGACATAGTCATAAAACCAGCAGACAGAATTGGGGAAACTGTGATTATAAACTTTGACCACTATAACAATCAAATGCTCTCTATGCTAGCCACCTCGGATTATGAGCAAATGTGCAAACAACTGGTGAATCAGATAATTAATCAGATTTCCTTAAGACTAGAAAATATACTCAAGGACAACCTCATTGGAGAAGAATTATACCAGTACTTTAGAAGTGATAAACCTGTTGTACTTGTAATATATGGCATACCTAAAGTCCATAAGTCTCTTGTATCTCTCCCACTTAGACCAATAGTGTCAGCAAGAGGATGGGTGACAGAGCCCTTATTGAGCTACCTTGATAACCGGCTTAAGAAATATTTACATGTGACAGGTACCATTATCAAGGACACAACTGATTTCTCATCTATCAGAATGGCTTATGTCACATAAGACTGTTTTATTGTTACATTAGATGTAGACTCATTGTTTACAGTTATTCCCAATGAGATAGGAATTCAATTTGTTAAACAACATTTACTTGAATTCTCTGATGATACACAGTGTCACATTAATGTTATTTGTGAATTATAGGACATTATACTTACCAATAACATCTTTTTATATCAAAAGAAGTTTTACAAACAGGAAAGAGGTGTTGCGATGGGTACCCCAGTCGCCAACACCTATGCCAACATTATAATGTACCAATGGGAGAAACAACATATAGTCATTGAAAATAATCCCTATATCAGAAATGTGAAATTTTATAAAAGATTTGTGGATGACATTTTCTTACTATGGGAAGGTACACTAGAAGAGTTCAGGAAATTAGAGTCATACATCTCTACAACTACTTATTTCTTAAAGTTTAAATGTGCAGTATCCTTTCATACAATCAATTTCCTTGACATAACCTTAAAAACAAACTTCATACTGGTCAGATAGATACTACTATGTATAGAAAAACATACAGGAAAAATACATAATTACATAGAACCAGCTTACACCCATCACATATCTATCCAAACATTGTTAAAAATCGGCTTGTTAGGATAGCTAAATTAAATACAAATGATTCACTAATGGAACAGCAACTTGAAAGGACTGCTTCAGAATTCATACAGAGAGGTTATAGTCAACAACAAGTTAAAACAATTAAACAAGACAGTATAAACAAGAGATCCACAGAATACACATCTCTGTTAACCACCAAGAGACATATGATCGTCCACCAGTCATAATCATATCAAACTAAGATACACTCTTACACATGGTAGAAATACACCAGTCATAAAGAACACTATCAAAAATACTAGTCTATACTAACTGAGATACCTGAGCTAAGGAATACTGTATCAGATTCACCAAGTTTTAGTTATAGAAGAGCTAGTAACTTTAAAGAACATTTTTGTTATGAAGGGTAACCAAAAATACATCTTACTAGTACAGTAATAAGCAAGGAATGTACAGATGTAATGATTGCACTTTTTGAAAGTACATTAATACTGACAAGTTTGTTAAACATCCAGTCAAAGATGCAACTTTTGAAATATGAGCATTTGGTAATTGCAACACACAACACTTAATATACATAGCAAACTGCTCCAAGTGCAAAGCATACTACACAGGCAAGACAAACAGAAAATGAAAAGAGAATAGGTCAACACATGTCAGACATCAGGAGGAGTGTTCAAATAAATGCCCTATATAAACATATTCTTAATACAGATCTAACTCATACTTTTACATTTGCTATTTTGAAAGTTATCCGTGCACTGCTTAGAGGGGGTGACACAAATTTACACACAAAGAGGATAGAACTTCAATGGATTTTTAGATTTTAAGGCACATATATCCCTGGCTTGAATGACATCGGTAACATTAAGCCTTATTTGAAGTACTTACATACTGAAATACACTGAACTTTTTGTATTTTTTTGTACCCTATATGTTTTTAAAAAATTGAAAAAAATCAAAATTTTACAAGTACCTTCATTATTTATTACATTTCTTACTGTTATTGTCACTTATATTTTATACACACAATTTTATGCGTATTTTACTTATTTTTATCTTATCATGTGACTACAATTTTAACATAAGACTAGATCATGTGACTACACCTTAATTATATAAGCTAAGCACGATGTGTTATTCAGTTTCTTTGCCTGAATGAAACATATCTGGGTGAAAGTGTCTTCTGCACTTGCAACTTTTTAAGTTATGTTGTGGATTTTAACTTGTGGAATATGCACTTCTAACTCTTGGAATAAACAACTATTACTTTTTAAAAAAGCAACTCTTCAAGTAAGTTGTGGACTTTGAATTTTTGAACTAACTGCTGTTTATCCCTGCTCAAGGTTCCCGTTACTTTTTTGTTTTGCTAGTTTTCACTTATTAGTAACGGACTTGCCACTACACTAATACTGTTGTTTTACTTTTACATATGATGAAACATCAAAATTCTCTTTTGACTGCACCAGCCCTGACCACAAATTCACTTTTGACTACATCACCCCATACTCCAGCAACAAGCTAAACTAAGGGATTCATCATCCATTTAGAAAAAATCATAGAGCTAGCACTCCATAGCAAGACCAAGAATAATAGGTAATTAAACAATAAAACACCCTGGTGGGTCACTATCACATATTCTACAACAAAAGAAAGAATCTCCTTAAATTACATAGAAGATCCAAAACCCATTTTCCCAAGGAAAGAAAAAAAAACACTATTAGTTCCATTAAAGAAACCCATGCATTTAGGTTGATCTGTGAAGGAAAACATAATGACACAGCATTCTTTAACTATGTTAGAAAACTGAGAAATAGTATCCCACATTACTCTGAATTTTTTCAAAATGTCTTTTCCTATTCTGACCCTAAAGACACCTCCATCTTTGCAAACAATTTCGGTGCCAACTTCACCTGGAAATTTTTATCCATAGCCTTGAAATAGAGACCAAAAGTACTTCTTCTAGGGGACCTGACAATATACCTGGTAGTTTAAGTAACAGTGTTAAATATGTCCTTAAAAGACCCACACCTTAAACTGTCAAACCCAGGTTTTTCTGGTATCTTCTGGTTTCATCCCTGATGAATGGTGCACTGCAATCATGATACCCCTCCATAAATGTGGCCTTACAACTGGCACAGGTAATTACAGATCTTTCTGTCTTATGAACCTCATCTACAAAGCTATGGAACATATCATAATTTACTTTATTAGCTGTGACATTAAGAATTTTATTCAACTTGAATTCCAGCAGTTTGAGTTTGTGAAGGGTAGATCATGCCTGCTGAATCTGGTTAACTTCTTCAAAAGGGTAATGGAGTCTGTAGATAGTGGCCAATAGCTAATTGCCAAAGGAATATCTTCACAATCTGAAAATGATGTCATTCCCCTGCACTCATTTGATAAGACCAATTACTGAGTGCAATGCCCCCTTTGGGATGTATCTTACTAAACATATCAATTAGAAAAACACTAAAGAATCTCTATTCCTTTCTTCAGTGTCTCCCTTACTCTCAACTGTTCAGATTTTTGCCTCATATTTTTGATCTGTTCCTCATAAAATTGCTGGTTTTCTGGCAAATCACTGAGGATTGAAGTCACTAAACAATGACATACTTTTGAGTTTCAGACTTCATATCCTTCAGAAAATAGAAGCTAATACAAATTTTGTTATTCTAGCAACTTTCTAAGTTTATAAGATCAACATATAAACTCTGTCGCTATTTTTTTGCCTTTGTCTTCCATTATTTTAGGCTTTGTTCAGACTTCTGCTAAGAGGCTGAGAGCTATGTCATATATGCTTTTGGGGAAACAGTTCTGTTTTGCTTACTATGCCATAAAAAAGCAGTTTGTCTTGGACATCCTTTGTCTCCCAAGTCCAATAGCTCTACCAATACTTGGACCAGGGACTTACATCTTCATCGACAAACAAAAACACAATGGAAAGATTGGTTTATAGCCCAGCACTTATGAAAGCTCTGGAATACATTACCCTTGCATGTTAAGCAGTGTGAGTCATAATCTTCCTTTGAGCATACCCTAGATGACTTG
The DNA here is from genome assembly GCF_019279795.1 of Protopterus annectens. NCBI lineage: Eukaryota > Metazoa > Chordata > Ceratodontiformes > Protopteridae > Protopterus > Protopterus annectens. The sequence continues at coordinate 1,122,144,092 of NC_056747.1, read as the reverse complement.
ATGGGTATATAGAAATGTATTCTGGTATGTCTGAATGGTATGGTACTTCATGAAAAAAGAGGTGTGCCCTGAAGGAGGGTGTTGACTAGGCATAAATGGTCATAAGACTAAATGGCATTGAATATCTATGAAATATATGTAAACTTTACACTATTAATATATAAAGTATGTAAAAGTAGGAGCTGAAACTTTACACCAATGATAGTACCAAAAATGCATAGGGCATAGTAACAAAGTTAGCCCATAATCGCATATTAGGAAGTTTAAACCAAAGGAATAAAAATGCTCACGGTGTTCAAATTAATCCACACCTCTCCAATGTACAGACTTTCGCAGAATGTCCAGATTTTTGCCTCATATTTTTGGTCCATTTTTCATAAAATTGTGGTTTTCTGGCAAATTAGTGGCACATCATTAAAGACTGAAATTAGAAAATAATGACTGACATTTGAGTTTCAGACTTCATACCCTTCAGAAAATTCATGCTAATGCAAAACCTGTTATTCTATGAACTTTCTAAGTTTGTAAGAGCAATACTTAAAAATGATCCCTCTCTTTGGGCTTTTGTCCCACTTTTGTTTAAGGCTTTGTCCAGATTTTTTGCTCTAAGAAGTTGAGAGGTATGAATCAGTCCCATATGCCAAAACAATCTCAGATAAAGAAAAAAACAAACAGGGACTGAATCATCTAAAATTTATCAAACACCACACTGACAAAAATAAAAAAGCAAAGCTTTTGTGTATAAATACCTCTTTCTCAATGCTAAAACTATGTCAGTGCCATTAACATTTAGTTTATATATAAAAAATTTTAGACGGTTCAGTCTTTGCTTATTTTTCTTTATATTAAGAACTTTGGCCAAGTCTAATGAAATAAATGGTAAATGTCAATGCCTCTTTCCCAAAATCTCAGAAAACTGTACCTCATACTGGATTAAGAGTCCTTTTCTTCCAATACTTACTACAGTGGTGTCATTTGAATGTATTGTTATGGACATTGTGGCTTCATTATGAAACTCCAGCAATGGATATCAGCATATACTGGACTATGCTACCACATGTCCAGATGTTGTACCATTATGTAATGCTAATGCTGGCATCTATTGCCAGAAAACTGGCACTGTTGTTCTCTAGAGTGGATACCTCTTAAGATCTCAAGAACATTTGTTGCCTTATTTGATATTTGCAATAAGAGATGTGTCACAGGTTTTACCTTGGTTTACCATATTTGACCTCTTGTTTGATGAGCATCCCAGAGGTCTGCTTGATGTTGTTAAAAGACTTGAGAATAAGAGAAACCATTCAGAATTGTGATAGAATATATCAGATTAGAGGACAGACTAAATCTGGTTATGCCCATGGTAAAGGAGACATGCAGAAAGCTCAGGAAATGCAAAAATGACTCTGTAATAAGAATTTCCAGCTTTGAGAATTTAACCTAAGAGATCAGGTTCTTGTGCTAATGCCCTCTGTGGAAAAGAAATGTCTGGCTAAAGGGAAGGGGCCTTTTAAGGTAATAGACTATTATGTTAGATAACCAGGAAAGAGGAAGATAGAGCAAATATATCGCATTAATGTACTGAAGACACTGAAGTAAATAGAGATTTCTACAGAAAACTTGCAAGCTGAAGTTCTTTCAGGAGAGACACAGGAATCTCTGTTTGAAGTACAGCTAAATGAATCCTTGTCAAAAATATAAAAGCATAGAATTTCTCTTTAAGAAATATAGGAGATAAAGCCTTGATTACATCACAGATGACCCTTGTTTGAATAATGATTCAAGGGCCTATAGCAGCTTGCAGTGGAGGATGGCAGGAAGTAGACACTGGCAACTCACTCATTCTTGTGTGTGTGTGGGGAGGCTCTAGCTCACCACATGGATGAATGATTGATTGTGTCTTTCGGCTTTTCCCAGTTTGGGGTCGCCACAGGGGAACTCTGGTCTGCTAATGATTGGTAGTTGATTTTTACGTGCCGAGTTACCTGACGCACAACCTTCAATGAAGGTACGCCCATTCACACATGTCTGCACGGAGAAGACGCTCTAGCTGAGAATCGAACCGGACAGCGTCTTACTGTGAGGCGATCTTTGTGGAAATTTACATGTTCACCTTGTGGAGGTCAAGTCTAGTGAGCCTGTGGTGCTGTGAGTAAATAACCTGAGGAGAATTTACCAGGAAAAAGCATGCATCCCCTCAGTGTGCAGCTAAAGCATGACTTGGAAGAGCCATTGTGAGGGAGGGATGCTCTGCAGGGGGGGTGGGGGTGGAAGAGGGTAGCAAGCTGCCTCTTTCCCTACCATTTAATCTTGCCATGGTGTTGAACAAGTTGACGAGGGAATCTTGGGAAGCAGCAAATAGGTTATAGAGCACTCACCTTGCGCAGGGATTTCTCGCACTGCTGTGAACAAATGGGCCAACTTGGTACAAGTAAATGAGCCATCAGGCTTGACCCTGTGTGTGTGTGTGTGGGGGGGGGGATGTCACCAGTACTCTGGTCAAACTTTCACTTTTAATATTTATATCACCTCTGGTCTCACCTGAAAATAGACTCTAACCATATGGATTATCGTAGCCTACAAACCATATGTAAATAAATAAATATGGCTATTCTTCCCTGGATCTCCTCGGCTTTGTTTATATGCTCTGCATAAGCCCTGGCCTGGTCCATGGGAAATGGTTAATGTGATTTCCAACCCGACCTCTTCCTGAACCCCTCAAAGTGCTGGAATCCCCCATCCATATGCCAGTCTGGTCCTGGGATCACTGTTTCTGTGGTAAAAGGAAGACATTCTGGAATGATTTGGATCCTGGACCACTCATTCCCTCCCTGATCTATTGTGAAACCTGTTTCTTACTTACTCCTATTACTATCCTCATGCCCCCCTCCTTCCCACTACCTGTGCTAGGTTAGCACTCCCCTCCCATCTCTGTTTACTTTTACACTCTAGTACTATGCCAATACCTATCAGCAGATGTCTCAGTCTATCTTCAGTAAGAACAAGACCCCAGCATGCTTGAACTCCTCCACTAGAAGTATTCATTTCCTTCTTACCTGCAAACATCATTCCATTCTTACCACAGAGAACCATGACCTTTGATTTAGAGGTGCCAATTTTAATGACGTTTACTTCACACTCAGCAGAGAATTGTGCCACCACATGTGGAAGACTGCATTCACTTAACATCATTTGCAAACAGCAAAGATGGAAAATTCACATCCCTAAAATGGAAGCTGTTCAAACCTTAGCTGTGTCTTGGTATACTGTTGCGAAAAATCACAAACAAGACAGCAGAAAAGACACCTTTGGTGAAGTCCTGCAACCATCTTGGATATGCTTTACAATGATGAGAATTTAGACACAGTTCTAACTCATCAGATAAAGGGATTGAACAGCTTGCAGTAGGATCCCTGTCCTGTGCTGCTGTAGTACTTCCCACAGACCATTTTCCAAGACCAAAAACACATGTAGACAGCACTGACGAAGTCCCATGATCCATTTAGTATCTGTGCAAGCACAATGATTTAATTCAGTGTTCCATAGCCACAACAGAATTTACATTGTTCCTCCTGAATCAATACCTCAGATGAAGTGTCCTTTCTAGCACCCTGACATATACTTTCTCAAGGAGGCTGAGGGGTGTGATAGCCTTATTATTGCAACACATACACCCATCCCCATTTTTGCAGAAGGGGGCCACTAATCCAGTCTTGCAGTTCAGACATACTTCCTTAGCCATCCATGCAGCATTAAAAAAAGGCATGTTAACCATGGCACTCTAACAACACATTTAGCACATTACAAATTTCTGGCCAGATTGTATCCAATCCCACAGCATTTCCACAGCAGATGAGCTTAAAATATTGTCTACAGAAATGGATCCAGTTCCACTGTCTGCTTATGTCACTGCTTCCTCAGAGGAAAGTGTGCCCACTGGATTCAAGAGTTCCTCAAGCTGCTTCTTCCACCTCTCGGCAGTGTCACAGTTCATGGTCAGAACTGCTTCACCCTTGCTGAAAATAATCAAGGCAATATTCTGCCTGCCCCTCCTGAGTGACTGTATAGTTTGCCAGAACCTCTTAGAGTCTTGTGAAAGTCATTTTTCATGCCTCAACTAACACTTCCATATTTAGGCATTCAGTTGGGTGACGGCTGTAGCTGCTGTTTTTCTGGCCTGTCTGTACCTGGAAATCAAATCCAGAGATCCCCCAAGATTGTATGGAAGGTCTCTTGTATGGCAGGTCTCTTGTATGGCAGGTCTCTTGTATGGAAGGTCTCTTGTATGGAAGGTCTCTTGTATGACAGGTCTCTTGTATGGCAGGTCTCTTGTATGGAAGGTCTCTTGTATGGAAGGTCTCTTGTATGGCAGGTCTCTTTTATGGCAGGTGTCTTGCATGGCAGGTTAGTGTTGACTACTCTTGGCTGTGGGCCCTTGTTGCCTCCTTAATTACTAAGGTTTTGACCAAGGTCTTTTCTTCCTTTCTTCTGCTCTATTCATCGATCTGTCCAAAGCATTCGACATGGTAAACCACCAAATTCTCTTAAACATCCTGAAATCTCTCTCATTAGACCCACTTTCCATAAAATGGTTCCAATCCTACCTTGACAACCGACAACAAGCAGTACTTTGGCAAAACACTTTATCCACCCTTCTACCTGTTACCTTAGGAGTCCCTCAGGGATCCATACTTGGACCTCTTCTTTTCTCTATATTTATTAATGACCTTCATCTAGCTATCCCACAAGCCACCTGCATACAATATGCTGATGACTCAACACTATTATGTTCAGCTACATCATCCCATGACCTTCATGCTCTCACCCAAAAAGTATTCAACATAGTTGAACAATGGTTCTGTCAGCATTGCCTCCTCTTGAACCCTAAAAAAAACAAACTTCTCCTCTTCACGCCTACTCATAAGTCCTCCCCTCTCCAATTCTCAGTAACATCTACCAATGATACTATTATATCTCCTGACTCTACCACCAAACTACTCGGTGTCACCATTGACAATAATCTGAGCTTTGACATCCACATCAATAATACCATAAAGACTGTTAATAAAAAAATCGGTACCCTCTACAGGATAAAACCCTTCCTTTTCCCCACTGCTAAAACTACAATTGCCCACACACACTTGATCTCTACACTCCTTTATGCCTCTCCCATTTTTACTAATCTCTCCAAGAATAACCTCAACAAATTGGAAATGGCTTATAATAACATTGCACGATTTGCTACAGGCAACCCATTCAGAACCCATTATTGCATTAACCTAAAACAGCTAGGATGGTTAGAACTACAACACCTGATTAAATTTCACCAACTCACCCTCGCCCACAACATTCTTTATAAACCTTCTAATACTCCAAGTTTATCTACCCTAATCACCCCCTACACAAATCTGAAGTCCTTACGCTCATCTCAGAAACTACTAGTCCACACCACTAAACCTAACAACAGAGCTGGGGATTCCCTTTTCTCTAATTCTGTAGGTAAATCCTGGAATCTTCTCCTTTGTGACCTCTCCTCACTCACCTCATTATCTCTCTTTAAAAATAGACTTAAACTTCTCCTCAAAACTCACTGGCTGTGCCCCTGTTCAAAACCAGACTAGTCATCTACCTCTACTAAGTTATCTAACCTATCCAGTGCTTACTAGCCTCTGCTACTTTTTTTTCCATCTTATCATACTTTTCTTATCTACCCCTTTTCTTTTTTTTTATCTCCTCTTTTTACTTTCTCTTCTTAAGTAACTCCTTTGCTACATTACTACTCACCTAACTTCCTTTGTTTAACTATGACCTAACCTGATATGTCTCCATACTTGAAATTTCACTGTTTTATGATTTTTTTTCCTCAATAATATATCCTGTTACAAACTATGTACCGTTAACTACTTAATACCATTGTTGATGAGTTTTATTTCCTTTTTAAAGTTGCTATTTTTATTAGTATATTGATATTTTTTTCTGTGTTGTTTGAACTTGTACTATTGTATTTAGACCATGTCTTGAAGCTTATCTCCCCGGGCCTCTACTGAAAAAGGACATGTATCCAGCTAAACCAGCCCGGTCAACAAATGTAAAATAAAATAAAATAAAAAAATTTCTGACTGCATATTCTGAATGTCCCCAAGTATATGGAAGAAGCTCTTCCTGAGGTCAGTGTTGCAAGTCATCATGTTCACAAACATCAGAAAAGTGATTCCCAGGACACTGTCACTACATATTTGGGTACCCTGGGTCTAGTCATCTGCTGTCTCATTTGTCTGGCCCAACTAAAAACAAAATGTGATCAGTTGACAACTCAACACCTCTCTAGACCTGAGTGTCCAGAATATACGGCCTTAGATACAAGTTCATGACTGAAGCCAATCACTGATCTTTGGCTCTAGGTGAACAGATTTTAGCATCCTTGTGTTCAAACATGGTGTTTTTTTTAATGGATAATCCCTTAGCACCAAAGGCAAAAAAAAAAAAAAAATTCAACATTCTGGTTCAGCTCAGGCAAGCTATTCCTCCAGGTGTGCTCCAGTCATTCCCCACATGAGTAGTAGAACTACAGAATACTTAGATGGTACCTTATTGGGTACTACACCCACAGTGCATATGAAAGCCAAATACTGGGTGCATCTTTTAGGTGTAGATGCATAAACAGCAAAGGTTTATTTTCTGCATCTGCCAGTTGCATTGAGTCAATCATATTTACTGGTGAAAGTTCCATCTGAACAGTACTTTGCTGAGGTATTTGAGTATCCCTGCATCTGGTTGGTGCCTCTTATTATGGTCACTTCTAGAATAGGAGAGCTGCAACCAGTGCCCAAAAGTCTGGTCCTGGTATCAATATAGTGTGTAGAGGTAAGACCAATTAGATCTAGCTGGCAATTTTCAACCCCCTTCACAAGCCCATACTCCTTCCACAGCAGAAATATGACATCTCATATTCCTATATGCCAGTATTGCCCAATGCCCATCTTAATCTGTTCCAGTCCTGCTTCACATTTAATTGGTACAATTAAACCTGACTAACCCCCTTCCCTTCATCTTATAGGTGGCGAGTACAAAGACAGGTTTACACTGATATTTCAAGCACATTCTGGCCAAGTTTCATGTGTGACCCTGCTACCAGGCACTTAGCACTGAAAGCAGGTCCCCAGGCCTGCTTCCAGGGGTGAGTCATTGTAACCCTGTATTAGGCGAGGTTCTTAGATTAATTAACTGAAACATCATGGTAAGCATTATGAGTCTATATTAGTCTGGGCCCTCCTGTCACAACATTTAAAATTTGCTTATATGTAAAGTCACATCCCTGGGGATTGGGAACATAATGAATAATTTTGCCCTCTCTGAGTGTCAGCTATAAAATTAGGACTTTTGTAGTTTTACTGGGTGCACAACTATATAGCGGCACTATAAATGTTACCTGACTGCACTGTGGCCTGTCATGTTAAAGAACAGAGCAATGGTGAACTTGAATGTATTTTACTCTGAAATGGATTTGAAGGACACTATGACTTGAAATATAGTTACAAACTATCAGTATAATACAACAGACTGAATTAGTAGTTTATTTACAATCTGTTTATTCAATAGTTAATAATATTCAACATGCACCATCTAAGGGTTACTTTAATAGCTTCTCTTCGGATATAATTTTCTTACACATTGACGTAATTGTTTGATATAACATGCATATATTTTCATTTCCTGATTTGCAGCATTGTTAATAAATATTTGTTTAGCATACCTGACTATTCATAGTTACTTTTGGAGAACAACACCCATCTGTGTAGAAACAAAGCAGAGCTGTAGCTAGGTCAACCAGAAGTTGAGTCCCCAAAAAAAAAACAAAAAAACACACATTCTTTACAGCAGATGCATTATAAGACTTTGTTGCTTAAATGCCTGCCCTCTCTCATACCTGATCAACAACTTTTCTGCTGTGCTGTGTCCCCAAACAGCTTTCACTGGGGACAGCCACTACCTTTGTCCTAATCCAGCTAAGGTACAGAAAAATGTATTGTCTTATTCTGCTATAAGTTAAAATATTACAGGTGGTTAGTCTTATATGTAAATGTATTATACAAAAACATTAGCCAGAAGAACTGAATATCATGTAGAAATTGTGAATAATAAATATAGCATATATAGAACTGCAGAAAACTCAAATCCAGAAGGACTTTTTAACAATCTTCCTGAAATAAAACCGGTCATGCTTTTGACAGTTGCTTATCTTTTGAGACTTTCAGAATCTGCATACACCAACATCTATAACTTGGCATTGGAGTTTTAACTCTGCTCACAACACATTTGTTAAGACATTATACTATCCCATTTTCAAGTATACTGCAAGTTCGGTTGCATGGAATGTGGCAGGAGACAAGACTCTAAGACTCAAACCGAAATTTAAGATCTATTATCTCGGTCACAGTTCATTACTTCTGTTGCATTGTGACCCCTGCTAACATTAAGTGCAGGAAATGTAAGAGACACCCTGGCTAGAGCAGATGGACCAAATTATTTCAGTTGGTGAGCTAACCTAAATATAGACTTGGATGGATCTGCTCCCACAGACTTGGGAAATGTTGTAATCTGAACTTCATTGTGGTTTAGCATCAACAAGCAACTGCAGAGCAACTCCCATATTTATCCCAGTAGATCACAGAATATTTACACAGGAAAAAGTCAACATGTGACGAGACACAAACAAAGGTTGCAATTAATCATAGGTACATATCTGAAAGCAGTCACAGGAAAAATGAACACCAGGCAGCAGTCCTTCCTTATCCCTGCTCACACAAACAACAGCGTTACTCACATGGATAACATCATAGTTTAAAGCTGCAGACAGTACCCAGGCAGTGGAATTCTATAATGCCTTCTACACACTTAGTCCAGCTACTACACAGATAGGGACTAAAGGTGGAGGAGGTGTCTTGATTTACATCAAAAATAAATATACTTCAAGGCTGGTCAAACAGGATGATGCATTTGAGCTTCTCCAACTTTACATCACCATAAACAAAATCCTATACCACTTCCTTGCAAGGTATAGGCCTCCATCAGTGACCCAGGAGACCCATAACATGTATTTAATCTTACTGGAAACACTCACCATCCAACCCAATGCTGTATTTAAAGGCCACTTTAATTACCCCGCTCAACTGGGAATCATATATGACACCAAATGTGTAGGCACAAAGATTCCTAGATTTGGTAAACACAAACTCCCTGTACCAGATTGCCAATAGACCGACCAGGGGTACAAACATGCTGGATCTGGTCCTCAGTGACATGGGAGTCCACTCTGGTAAGGTCAGACCAAAAAATGGTCTCCTTTGAAGTAAAAATAAAATCTGGAACCCAAACCAACCCTGGCATGTTCAGGAACTACACTAAGGCTAACTTCATGCTATTAAGTGATAACCTGGCAAAATTTCAAGTCCCCATAAACCCTGAGAACCTTGCTTCTTATGGGAAACTGTTCACAGAAATCCTATATAGGCATGTTAATAGCTGCATAGAGGCAGATGTACACACTAGGAATAAGTACTGAACTAACTGAAAAAAACCCCAAAAAACAAGTCACCCTGGTGGAATCACTACATTAATAGGCTGTATAAGAGAAGGAAGGAAATCATGGACAAAATTAAGGGGTGTAGTAATCAGCAGGATAAAAGCACTCTTATCAAACTAAACAAACAACTCAGAGGTCAAATGAAATTTATCAAACCCACATTTGAGGTAAATGTTTCCTCCCAAACCAAGGACAACCACAAGGCATTCTTTAGCTCTGTCCACAACCTCAAAGGCAATGCACAATTGTGTGAGCTCATTGTTAATGGAGCCACCTATACTGAGCCAGAAGATATAGCAAACCTATCGGCAGAAAATTTTAGCTCTAACTTTACCTGTCCCACCACAGCCTCCCCCTCAGGAAATACCATCAAATATAACTCTCCCTACTATCACTAGGGAACAGGTCCTCAATGTTGTGTCTAAGGTCAAAAACATTGCATCGATGGACTCAGACAATATCCCATGATGCCTTCTAAATAGCATGAAACATGACCTATCAGGCCTTCTCAAATCACCATTTAACAGTAGCCTCCAAACAGGCTTTGTGCTTCACAAATGGTGAATAGCAACCATTATCCTTCTGCATGAAGGTGGGCAATCTACAGACCCTCACTAGTCTCATGCAAAGCCATGGAAAGAATTATCATGAAAATGATCAATAATGACCCAGGAAACCTCCGGACACTGAACCTAACCCAGTTTGGTTTCATCAAGGGCAGGCATTACCTGAGCTTGGTTTTGTCAAGGGCAAGTAATGCCTACTCAACCTGGTAGATGTCACTACAGCAATGGACAAAGGGAAAGTGGTTCACACGGAGTACTTTGACCTGGCCAAGGTATTTGACACAAAACCTCACTCAAGTATTGCTAACAAACTCAAGATTTAGGTATAAACCCCTTATGTCACCCAGTGGATAGCCAGCTGGTTCGCAGAGAGGACCAAGGAAGTTAGAACTGGGGAGTTCACCTCTACAAAGAGGGAAGTTGCCAGCAGATTCTCTAAGGGATCTGTCCTGGGGCTGCTCATTTTTGGTCTTTACTTCTCTAAAGTCAAGGCAAAAGTCAAGCGCTTCTGGCTGATCAATTTTTCAAGTGATTACAAATTAAGAGCAATCATAGAATCCCACACTGACACCAATTTCTCCAGGAATTGCTGACACAGACAAATAACTGGTGCCAAAGCCATGGACTAAAAGTCAATGCCAAGAAATGCATAATAGTATCCTTTGTGAAGTAATTCGCCTTTAGTAACTATCATATTGACAACACACCCCTAAGAGTTGACCCAGTAATCGGGCACTAGGGGACACACACAGACAGTATTATAGCCTTTGACCATCACATGTCTACACTAGTGAGGAAATCATTCTATGTTGTGCAACTTGTAAACAAAAGTATTACATCTAAGTCCATGGAGGTCAATGTTCCACTGTATTTGACATTCATCAGACCTATCATTGAGTACAATGCCTCCTTTGATTTGTACCTATTTGTACCTAACCAGGAACATCCAAAAAGTTCTATACCTGTATTCTGTCTCCTACATGGTGTTAAGGGGACATCTATGCATGGCATGCAAGGCATTGTCAAACTTCCCACCCTGATGGACCTCCTGCATATCTACAAACCAAACAGCACCAGTATTACATGTTCTAAAGGCTTTAACTTTGCCTATGATATAAATAGGACCTGCTGCTGAGAAAGGTATGTATCCCATAGACTACTCCTTCTCTGGAACAGGATCTCCATCCATGTGAAACAGAATTCTTCCCTAACCCAATTCAAATGCAATTTGGACAACTGGATAGGGAACTGGAAATTCATCTTTGGTTTGGCGCTTATGTCTCTAATGGACACAGGCAGCCTGTAATGGTTTGTTTCCCAAGCCCCTGCTTATAAATGTTTCATTTGCCAAGCCCCTGATTAAACTGCCATGGTTTTCAGAACTTGGCAGAGATTTGGGATCATGGCTAGGCTTAAAAAGGTCCTAGTGGTCATTAGCCAGGTACACACCTATGACCCTATGAACCTATGAACTGAGAGCAGCAGATACAAAGACCTTTTTAGGTCTTCTAGCTCACATGAGAGTCTTCTCCTGTGGTATTCCTGAATTTCTCATTTATTGTATTGGAAAAAAAAATACCTTAACTTCTACTTCAATTTGCTCTCTGCATCCTGCACTGCCCTTTTTGAATTCACTGCAAAGCATCTACTACTATCTGAGCAGGAAGTCAGCCTCTTATTTGCTGTATAATCAAGTCAATGAAAGAGTAGGAATTGTAGCTATCTGACTGATGTCAACGAAGAACTACACAGCAGATGCACTTTTACAAACTGAAATCAGAGGTCCCCATTAAATGCAGAGAGGAGGTACGACTTCTCCCAGAACAATTTACCAGTGGTGCCCGTGGTAGGAGCATAAACTCCAGAAATATAACTCAATAGATCACAAGGGCACACAAACCCCTCTGCCATGAGGTCACAACTGGGGTGGGGGTGGAGTGTTTGGGCAGATTTGCTAACAGCAGCATGACACTGACTCTGGTGCAGAAGTTTAGTTACTCATAACATGCCAATATAGAGTAGACGGCTACCTTTTTAACCAGATGGAGACAGTCAGAGGAAGAGAATGCAGTTATTTCATTACATACAATATTAACATTTTCCATTTTTCAGTTAGTGGGATTAACCCAGTCAACACAGAAAAAGTAAAGAAATATATATGTACATAAATGCCTGAGTGGGTACAATATCCTCAGGTTTGGGATAGGGGTCATGCTTCAGTGGCAAGCTATTCGAACATTTAGTGGTGTGGGATATTTTGTCCCAATGATTTTCCAGAATGTAATTTTGTGAAGTTTAATTTTTATAACTGCTGTCATCTCTAATAAACATGACATTAGGGTTAGGGAGCGGGTAAGGTGAGTGTGAGATAGTTGGGGACTTTAGAGTTAGGGAGCGGGTAAGGTGAGTGTGCTGTAGTTAGGGACTTTAGGGTTAGGGAGCGGGTAAGGTGAGTGTGCAGTAGTTAGGGACTTTAGGGTTAGGGTTGGGTTAAGGTGAGTGGATAGGTAGTAGTGTAGGGTTAGAATTATGGTTTTGTTAAGTGTATGTGTGTGGTTTATTTATTTTGGTGTGCTTGTGTTGTGTGTTGTGTTTCAGAACAGCAAATTTTTTCCCTAGGAAAAACTTTGCTGTTCTGTATGTTCGATATTTTGTGGTTTAGATATTTTAGGTACGATGAAATAGCGTTTGTGATTTAAATCGTACGATAGGGTAATATAAACGCGGTAAAACACTGCTGCCAAACATTATGCAGAAACAAAGTGCCCTTCTCAAGAGCAAACTGCTTTATCTGGTGTTAAACACTTCATCCTGCCACACATTCTCTTTATAAGTGTGGCAGAGAGAAGTAACCAGCAGCTTTCAAAGCTGTTTTACCTTCTGCTACCAAGTAGTGCTATATGTTGCCAATCCTCAGTATGAGACCCAATCTTAACAGTATTTAGGGATTCTTAACAAAAGCTTGTTAAGCACCTTTCTGATATCAGAAAATTGCTTAATAGACTTGTGTTTTTCCTGAGCTTCGAAAATAATTGTGGCACTCTGTGCACTACAATATTTTTGAAAACAGCATGTATAACCACTTCAGATTTCCTTTTATTCAGCATGAAAAGAATGTTGGTAAGTCAACATTTAGAGTTGTTCAGTTTCATTTATTATTAAACAGAATCAGCATACAGCCAGCTCCACTGCAGTCAGTGAGAAGTTAATGGGGGGGGGGGGGCATTTTTGAAAATGTGCAATGTTAGCATGTGTATGACATCATCAGATAAATGCTAACAGAAGAAACCATTCCCTTATCTCTTACATGACAGTGACATAAACAAGCCAGAAACATTACATTTACCAGTCACTTCTGACTATAGTAAAGATGCATGTTCTCTTTTCATTAACTTTCTTTATAAAGTACATTTATTCTTCAGACTTCCCATATTTATACTGGTATAATTTTTATAATACCCCCTCTCAAAATTCCCTCTTCTTATAATGTCTTCTTTTGGCTGCTTATAATAATATTTTGTTAGATGTGTTCTTTAAAATAGAACCACATTTCCTAACCACTGTTTTCTTTCCTCTTATATGTGTTCTGTTTCTTGAATAAAATAGCTGCCTGTTGAAAGATCATTAAAAAAGAAAAAAAATCTCTTTACGTTTTTTTTCTATTTTCTTATTCACTTTCTGGATACCATTTTGCCACTGCAAGCAGACCTAAAACTGCCTAATTATTTTCTCTTCAAGCAATTTGGAGCACAACATTTTTGTGACTCAAAAGGCAGGCTGTATTAATAGCTACATCAGTCTACAACAGTACTATTAAGGTTAGAGCCAAGTGACAGCTTCAAGCAAGCACACAAAGCAATTGGGAATTAACTTCAGGACTGTAAAATCTAGAAGTGTACAGCTCATGCAAATCAGAACACCTGCCTCTGGAAAAGTTCCTTGTACATATTCCCATGTGTGTAGGTGTCTTGATTACAAAATATATCCACAGTTATTAAAAATAAGCAGTAGTTCTACAATATAATGTTCCAATCACCGCACTTAACAAGATGCACCACTGATACCTGACCAAGTTGATTCTGGGTTATGCTACCTGACGGGCTATATTTTGATGATATGAATGGGAGGGCTCTACTATGAATAATTAAGTCTTATTTAACTGGCCCACAATTAGTCAAATCCAAAACATCTAAATCCTTGAGGAGTTGCTACTCAAAACAGTGACACCACTCCTAAGGTGGCAAAAGAGAAATACATTTGTTTTTGCAGGGAGGCTTTTTTTTTTTTGCACCCCAATGTGGGGCTTCCTAAATTTTATACATAATATTTACAATTTCGACATCAGGGTATGTTGAACTGCATTTGGTCAAGACCATATGATCGACATACTGAATTGACAAAATATAGAACTAATAAAAACTATGCCCCCCACACCCTCTACTAATTATATAATTATCTATGCCAACTCTAAGATCACACTGCAGTGGAGAAAGGGGTAAATTCCCCAATCCCCAGTGCATTTCATTCTCAGTGCAAACAGTTTGACATTTTGGGATGTCAGTTATACGGTCTCAGCCATATGCAGTTTGGCATTCTGACATGATAACTTGAAGGGGAACCATATATACAGATATAGATATCTATATCTATCTATCTATCTCTATCTATATATATATATGTGTGTGTGTGTGTGTGTGTGTGTGTGTATGTGTGTGTGTATATATATATATATATATATATATATATATATATATATATATATATATATAAGCTCCAACTTAAACCCCTCCTCATATTCCACCTTGTACTGACTCATCCAACTACCTCTACTATTACTTCATCCCACCCAAAACAATCCCTCCCCTACTAAAAAACAATCTTCTCTCTCATATCTATTGTACTATACACTCCAGTCTCAAATAAACTATTACCCTCTCCATGCATAATATTTTCCTAACCTACTAATGGCTAGTAGCTATATATTTTGAAATGTTAATCCTACAATTGAGTTTATAACAAAAATATTCACTTTATGTAAATGTTGAAATTTCTGTATTGAATTATGTCTATTTTATTTTGTAACATTGTGACAAGCCAATTGCAAATATCATGGAGCTTATCTGTAAATGTTTAATTAGCTGTATGAACTGTGTCCTTTTGTAACATGTGAAATATAACTTGCAATTATTGTGGAACTTTTCTCTCCGGGCCCCCACTGAAAACGGGCTCTTCTTGGCCCAGTGGACTTCCCCAGTCAGCAAACCTAAATAAATAAATAAGTATATATTATATATATGTATATATATATATATATATATATATATATATATATATATATATATATATGGGTATACTTTGTTTCATTGAAAACTCATTTCAATGAATTTCAGTTCACCCTCACCAAATCGCTGAAAACTCAAATTACTGAAAACTCATTTCACTGAAGTGAAGTACTGGCACTGTGTAGAGTACTGTAAGGCAGGTAAAAGGTATATGCCCTTTTCCCCACTGTAGTGCAATCCTGGAGTTAGTATATATAGTTAGGGGGTATAGGGGACACAGAGGGTGGGGAAAAACAAACAAGTAGGCAAATGGCCATGACAGATTATAATGAAATGAAACCAATATGCTGTCAGATAAGGGTATCAAAACTGGATAAGGACTATAAATAATATATAATATATATAATTATATCAGCTAATCTTTCACACTCAAAATGCTAACACACACATACTCAAAGAAAAAATATGTGTGTCAAAGCACTTTGTTACAAACTCGTTCAGGAATCAAAAAAAAAAAAAAACAGGCTTGAATATGTGAATGAAAAAAAATAAAAGACATAGCCCCCCCCCCCCCACCCACAACCACTTACTTTTTATATACTAACACCACAGTCACACAATCAGCTCAGTCACGTCTCCAGACAGAATTCTCTTCAGCGTGCTATTTGGTCACAGCAATTGTTGATATACTGTGAAACTGCAGTTTTCTCTTGTCAAAAATGACTATTTGACATATTGCGATCATTTCTCCATATATATATATATATATATATATATATATATATATATATATATATATGTATATACATATGGGTGTACTTCTGGGGGCTGTGGGGGTATAGTCCCTCCCACCTACTTTTGTTTTTATATTGTTAGCTTTCAGTGAAATGAGATTATATAAAAGCTAAGTAGTGGGGAGCTACGCCCCTCCCCAACTATATATACTAACTCCAGTATCACACTACAGTGGGGAAAAGGGCATATAGGTTTTATTTGCCCAACAGTACTTACATTCAGTGAAATGTGATTCAGTGAAATGAGTTTTCAGTGAATCAAAGTAGACCCATATATATATATATATATATATATAGTCCCCTTCAGAAGGTCAAACGGCTGAAATCTCGAAATGCATACGGCCGAAGCCATATGCTCGAATTTCAGAAGCTCGACCTTCTGAAACGGAAACAAAAAAAAAAACAAGGTAACACAAAACAATGTTTCTGCAGGGGGCAAGCCCCCCTGCACCCCCACACCCCTGCTACTTATTTATACCAACTCCGAGATCGCACTACAGTGCAGAAAGGAAATCCTCCATTCTGTGCTGTATGCCAATCCCCATTCAGATATATAGGTCTACAGTTTTCACTTGAACTTCAGTCCAGGATAATGAGCTTACTCCTTGAGACTCTACTGAATATGCCATGGCATAGAAAAGCCCTCCTTTTATAGAAGAATTTAATTATTTATTTGTTTACTAGAGTAGAGCACTGATCAAATTGACTATCTGTTGGCCCAGCCTGGGAAGAGTACAGTACATCAAGTGTTAACTGCAAAAAGTACATTTGTTACACACAAAACGTCTGACCAGCCTCATATACAAAGCAAAGGAAAGACTTATTGTGAAACTAATCAATCAGGACATAGGGAACCTCCGAACACTGGACTCTTCTCAGTTTAGATTCGCCAAGGGCAAGTCATGCTTACTCAACCTGACTGATTTTTTTTGAAAAGGTCACCAAAGCAATGGATGAAGGCAAAATGGTATACACTACATACCTCAACATGGCCAAAGCTTTTGACACAATTCCTCACTCAGGTATAGTAGAAAAGTTAAATAAGATGGTAATAAACCCCCTATGCCATCTGCTAGTTTACCTACTGGCTCTTGGATAGGAAGCAAATAATCAAAATAGGAGAAGTTACCCCCAAAAACAGACCAGTCACCAGTTTAGTCCCCCAGGGTTCTCTTCTGGGATTTCTCCTCTTTTGCATCTGGCTGATTAAGTTTGCAGTTGACTGTAAGCTTGGAGGAGTCATTAATTCCTCAAATGACTTAGTCATCCTGCTGGAAGATTTGTCTCAAATAGATTACTGGTGCCAATATCATGCTGAAACTAAATGCCAAATAAATGCATTATTGTATCCTTTGGGAAGTCATCTACCCCAGGGAACTAACACATTGACAATATGCCCCAAGAAAGCTGAGCCAGTTCAGGATTTGGGAACTTATGTGGACAGTGACTTAACTTTTGACCAGGATGTTTCTATTGTTGTGAGAAAGTCCTTCAATATTGCACAGCTTATTAACAAAAGATTGTGTCAAGATCTAGGGATGTCATTGTCCCCCTTTACTCCAGTCATTGAATATAATGCCCCCTTTGGCATGTATCTGTCTAGACACATACAACAACTGGAACACCCACAGAGATACCTCACTAAAAGGATACAAGGCCTAAACAGCATGTCCTACATGGACCTACTTAAAACCCTGCCACTATACTTGGTATCCTACAGACTGCTAAGAGGTGACCTGTACCTGGCATACAAGGCATCCTCTGACCCATTACTACACATCAACAAGTCAAATGGTATCAGAAATAGATGGTCTAGGGATCTAAACCTTTTCTGCAACATCAGAACAGACTCCCATCTACACAAAACAAAGTTCACGCATGTCTATATTCAAGCACAACTTAGATCTATTGATGTGAGACAGAAAACTTACCCCAGGACATGCAGGACTGAGGGTTGGGGCTTCCCAATTTACAAAGATACTGGAGAGGACTGCAATTAAATATTTTTTTTCCTATCTGGAATGCAACTGATGCATCCACACTAGAAAAATTAGTGTGGGTATCAACATGACAGCAGGAACTAGACCCAATGGTACTACTTTGGTTGGGGATTGAGGATAATGCTTTAAGGATTTGATGAGAAGATGCTAGGGTGCAGAACTGAATAATGGAAACACTAAAGGTGAACCTGTAATGGATATGTTATCTCCTTCTAAATATTAGGTCATCTTACGGAATGGCATGAGAGATACATTAGTTTTGGTGATTTATTTCCATGTTTAAAGGCAGGGGCTTTTATTACTGGGAAAAATTCCAGAGTGTGTGTATATATATATATATATATATATAATCAAACAAAGCTTTAAATAATTTGTTTTGTAAGGGTCTTAGGGGTCTCTTGTATGAAACTTGTTTCAGCTATAAGGGAGCACAGACAGTCCAAATGACCCTCTGATAAGGTAGTGAGCAGATTATATAGAATTTTAAACCATGTGAGAGATTTGATGAAGAGGCGCTGGATTAAATTATTAACAAAGACAGCGATGGAGTGGCAGTGACATCTACTTATCTCTGAGATATGTCACATTTTTCTAAACATTCTGCATGTTTGCATGGAAATAATTCTGCAAATAGTTTGTGTACTCCAAGTAAGTTACAGCCTATGTATTTATGTATTTGAATATTTATGAGCATTTTGGGGGGAGAGGCATATATTCATCACACAGCAACCCCCCCCTACTTCTGGAAATGTCTCCTCCTGCAAATTAAGCAATGTGATAATCAAGCTTACTTCAAATGGGATCTGGATGCTTGGAAGGCTATTCAGAAAAACATGCAGGACTTGACTGATCTAGCCCTTCTTGAGAAGGGGGGGGCTTGGATCTAAGGTGTAAATGGTCACAAGACTCAATGCCGTACATTTTCATTCTGTGATCCAACATAACCCCAACATTGTAAAGGATATCAGCATAGGAACTAAAGGTGAACTGACAGAAAGCTGTATAGTAAAAATGAACATTAGACAGATATTTACTTACAAAATGTGTCAGTACAGAAACAGATAAAAGAAAATAGAAAAAGGAGGGCTGTTAAGTGAAGATCCACAGGACAAAGAAACAGTAGTGAGTACTATAATGAGATAGGCTGGAAAATGCAGACATTTAAACCCATTCCTTCACAGGAAAACTGATAGGTAAGAAAAATCAATGGCAGCTCCCAATAGACTTGTACAGATAGCAGGGAAAACTAAATCTGAGGGAGACTTGTCTGGAATGAGCCTTCATAAAGGAATACATAAGATAAGTTTCAGTGCTTCAGTATCAGACCGTGAGGGAAAACTAATGAAGAAAGTAACCATGAACTAACAGATGTTATGATAACGCCACATAAACTTTAAAAAACACAAGTAGAGGATGAAACCTGGGCAAACCTCATTACTAATGTCTTACAAGGTTTTGCCACTAGTAACTGATGTAGAATGTTCTCCCTCTCTTTACTTACTGCATATAAGAGATTATCTTTTAATTAAAAATAAGAATCAGAGATAAGAGCAACATCTTGTTTGCTATCTTTCCCTATTACCTTCACTGCATTCTTTCATATTCTACTTAATGTTTCATCCTCTTGTTTGTGTCTTTCGGCTTTTCCCGGTTAGGGGTCGCCACAGCGGAACTCCGGTCCGCTAATGATTGGCAGTAGAGTTTTACGTGCTCTCTTATATGCAGTAAGTAAAGAGCGGGAGAACATTCTACATCAGTTACTAGTGGCAAAACCTTATAAGACATTAGTAATGAGGTTTGCCCATAGTCACATGTTTGGACGTCAGCTAAGGATAGCCAACACTAAGTCAAAAGAGTTAGCTTTTTTTGGCCAGGTACAATGAAAAGAAAGAAAATGTATGTCCTTATCCTGAATGTCAGAAAAATGTGCCTCATCCTGCATTTAAGTCTGTTTATTCACTGCCTATTTCAGAGGTACGACTTGAGTGCATTTGTATAGACGTTGCAAGGCTCCAATAAAAGGTAACATTGGGTATCAGTATAAACTACTAATTAATTATACTAAAAAAATCAAGAAGGTAAATCATTACACAAGGCCAGTACTAAATCTACTGCCTGATAACTTTCTGTTCTATAGAGTACATATCCCTAACAGATGCTTACTGATCAAGGCACTTCCTTTATGTCATGGGTGTTACATCAGTTGTGTCAGCAATTTAAAGTTATGCCTTCTGCAGACTGATGGTTTAATAGAAATGTGCAATAAAATGCTAAAATTTATTTTAAGAAAAGTAACTGACCAGATCAAAAGAACCGGGACCAGTTGTCACCCTGTTCACTGACTGCAATAAGGGCTATAACACAAGTTTCAACTGGATTTACTCCATCTGAACTCTTGTATGGCAGGCATATCAATGCAGTGTTTGGTTATGCTAAATGGCATTAGAAGAAAAGACCCCATATAAAATATGACAAAGACCTTATGTTAGTTTACAGGATGGACTAAATATGGTCATGCCCATAGTAAATAAGCAGATGCAGAAAGTCCAAGAGATGTAACAACAACAATGCCGCACTCAGAGAATTTATACAAGGAAATCAGGTTGTAGGAATTAATACCCTTCAATGAGAACACATTTCTGGCTAAATAGCAAGACCCCTTTGAGATGCTGAAAGGCTATATGCAGTGGGCTACAAAGTTAGACAACCAGGAAAGAGAAAGGCAGAGCAAATCTATGGTGTTTTTGCAGTTAGGTTGCAAGCTGAAATTTATATAGGAGAGATCAGAGGATCTAATCCTGATGTACAGTCAGGGGAACCTTTTTCAAAAGTATGGAAGTAGGAGATAAGAAAATTTCTGTTAGGAAATAAAAGAAAGTTCACAGACATGTCTGCATAAACTAAAGTAATGGAACATAACATGGAGTAAAGGTTAGTCAGAAACCTTACACAGTACCACGGTCACAGAGAAACAATCAGCAACAGAAGTAAAAATGCACATATTGAGAGTAATAGGTGAGTCACAGAATCTAATAGTAATAATTCCCGATAAAGTATCAGATTCTGTAATGACTTCAGGAAGGTGAAGAGCATTTGAAGTTTTGATTACTATAGAACTAATGAGCTGCTAGAGAACCTAGCAAAAGCAAGATGCTTAACATTAGACATTACAAAGGAATATTGGCAGAAAATGTTTTCTCCATCTGCTAAAAAGTAGATTTTGTAACACCTGAAGGATTATTTTATTATACAGTGGTACCATCTGTCCTGCATGGAGCACAAACTGCCTTTTAGAAATGATGGATAAAATATTGAAGATCATGCCATGATATGCTACTGCTGCATATCTAGATGACATGGCCATCCATTCAGGGGACTGGGAGTCTCACTTTCCAAAAGTGCAGGCTGTGTTAGAGGCTATAAAATAGGCAGGCTTGCTTGGTAATGATACAGAGTGAACTTGGCAAGGTGCATGCCACTTATTTGGATTACCTTAGATGAAGAAGGGTGGTAAAACCACAGCTCAAAAAAACAGAGGCTATAAATATCGGGCCTATACCCAGATAGGTGAAGGCTTCTCTTGGAAGAAAATCGGTGCTCAGATTTGCAACTATTACCTGTCTTTTGACAGATATCATACAAATTAAAAGCTCCTGTCAAAGTGTAATAGAATCTTGAGGAAGGTAGAATATTTAATGAATGTTCTCAAGCAGTGTCAGTGACTTCTAGTTTTAGTGAAGAATTTACTTTGTCTGTGGATGTATGGAAAGTAAGTGTGGGAATTGTATCATCCCAGGATACTGAGGAAACGGAGCATCCTATGTGCTGTATTAGTTAAAGGGTAAGTAATACTGAGAACCAAAAAAATAGCCTTTTAAAGGGAATGCTTCACTGTGACATGTGCCTTTTATTTGGAAAAATACTTCCTATTGTTCAGACACTTTAACTTATTGACTTGATGTCCCATTACAGTGGTAAAGTAACAGCAGGATGACAGCACAAAGCTGTGAAGCTGGATACTGTCACTCCAACCCTTCAAGTATACAGTTGCCGACAGACCCAGACTGGCTAATAGAATTACTGATAGGAAAGCCAAAAACATCAGGAGTTGAGCTGAAGGTAGTCCCAGATCACAGGATACTTGCACCAATAAGTGTGGAGCCAACTGTGTCTTTTGTCAGCACATACAGGAGTGAGATGTTTTTCTGTCCTTATTTAAAAAACTGATTAAAACTAATGCAGGAGGTTACTGCAACTCAATGCAGGTGGTTTACAGGGTGAACTGCAATGACTGTGAAGCATTTTATGTGGGGGAAATGTTCAACAGACTTAAAAGAAGGTTTTCTGGCCATCTTTCTGAAATTAGACCTAAATGCAAGAATAATGCACGGGCTTGGCACCTGCAGCTTCACAAAAGACACACTGGCTTTAAATTTCAAATTACTGACCTGTGGACCTTTTGGAACTAGAAGGAGACATCCCTAATCTTTTAGAAAAATGTGAACTATTGTGGCAGCTGAAACTGAACTCTTAGAAAACCGGGCTGAATTATTATTGCTCCATAGAAAGTATACTAAAACTCAGAAAACTGCCTCACTGTTTAAAAGACTTTTATAGGCTGATATGGGACTGATTAATGATGACATTACTGGCTAATATTGTTAAAAACAAATATCAAACACTGTAAATATTTTACTATGACAATAACTGCCATTGGTGCTGTTTTCTGATTTATCTAGTTTTAGCATATATGGTTTGTCTGTTAAACAATCTCAGAATTTTAAATTTTTTTAACATTCTTCACATTCTTTGCTAACTTGTTAGGAAGATTTAATGTTACTTTATACGTTAGATAATTGTATTCTTAATAATGTTAGGTTACGTTGTTAGCTTCATGCCATTCATGAGATAGTTTGCTAAGTGTCTTATACAGAAGTTGCCTTATTTTCTGACTGGGATTAATTTTTTTGATGGTTCTATTTTCTATTTTGGTAAACCTTGGTTATAACACTTAAAGCATATGTAACATATTATATACACAAGCCACATTATTTTTCCATCAGCCCTTTTGGTTTTACAGGTTTAGTTTCCAAACAGGGTGACTAGTTACATTATTTTGCTTGCAAACAGGGCAATTAGCTGCATCATTTCACTTAGAACCATCCATGTGGGCCTGTTAATGCTAGGCGCATTCGTACAGGATTAACTTCATGACAGTTTTTTAATTAATTAATTAATTAATTAATTTATTAAACATTACTTTGTTCTGCACATACTTGTTTGTGTAAAAAGCACATGGTTCAGCTGGTTTAAATCCATATGGTGTATTTCTGATGGGTCCACATACAAGGGCGCATTTGTTTTCAAATGGGACATTTCTCCTGACTGCACTCTTACACATTCAAACTAAAGACCAGATTCAATAAAGCCAACACCAAGTGTACACTAAGTGTACATGATACATATTCAGTACAATTCTTATCACATTTCTTGTGCTTTCTAGTCACTCAGAAAGATTACACTAAGCGTACATGTAATCTACACTTTGAGGTGACCTTTATGAATCCCTGTCAGTATTTAAAGCTGCAAGAATATCAGTAGGAAAACTAAAATTAGGAGGAAGAAGGTGTGAGTAATGCTTGTGTTGTCTGTTCACTCAGGATAGTGTACACTTTGTGTAGGTGTTATTGAATCCTGTGGCTTATATTCTCATCTCTCAGACTTCCTTTACTTTCTGCTCTTCTTCCCTCTGCATGCCTCCCTTACCATTTCTCTGTCTTCTCCCCATGGTATTCTTTCCTGCAACTACTCACACTCACCTCTTCTAATGTCTTCATACCTCTCTATATAATGATATACTGCTAGCATAAGCCATTTCATTCATTATGGATACATCTTATCCAAAAAGCTCTGCTAAACATGATTCCATCTTTCCATCCATGTTTTGACATTGTAACCTGCTTCTTAAACTAAATATTATAGTATATTCTTGCATATGTAAACATGTATATAATTTTAACATATCATTGTCAAGCAAAGACGTGCAGCATTCATGAATAAAACTTGCTTACTATTTGTTTGTTTCTTTCGGCTTTTCCCGGTTAGGGGTCGCCACAGCGGAACTCCAGTCTGCTAATGATTGGCAGTTGATTTTTACGTACCGGCTTGCCAGGCCTGATGCACAACCTTCAACGAAGGTATGCCCATTCACGCATGTCTCCACGCAGAAGACACTTTAGCTGAGAATTGAACCAGACAGCGTCTTACTGTGAGGTGACAATGCTACCGCAGCACCACCACCGCGGTATAATAAAACTTGCTTACTAAAACCACTGTTAACTCACACCTGGTAAAGTTACATGGCAGCAGGTGATGCGAATGAAAACATTACTGGCAACAGATTACATACCATCAGCTCATTGGCTTACAGAGTGAAGCTGAGGTATGACCAGCACTAGCAGTAGCCATTTAGATGAATCCTCAGTATCATAGTTCTCAACCTCTTAGCACAAAACATCTGGACAAAGCCAAAAGTAATGGTGGGTGAAAGCCTCAAAAATAGGGACAATTTTTAAGTATTGCTCTTATAAACGTAGAAAGTTGCTAGAATAGAAGGGCTTGCGTTACAATGTATTTTCTGAATGATATGAAGTCTGAAACGGAACTGAAATGACTTTCATTATCTTGTGAATTCATTTCTCACTGAATTGCCACAAAAATCAAGAAAATCACAAATTTTATGAGGAATAGACCAAAAATATAAGGCAAAAAATTGGGACATTCTGTGAAAATATGTACTGTTGAGAGGTATGATCACTATTCATAATTCTTGACAAAGCTAATTCTTTCTTTTCAGTAAGTACTACTTGAGTGCCTACTGTCTAACCTAACTTCAGAGTATCTCCCTAAACAATTCATCCATAAATCATAAGGATTTAATACAGTGGTTTCCCTCAAGTGTTTGGCAGTGCCCTGTATAGATGCAAGCACCTTGAGATGACATTTTTCCCAGTAAATTTACCCTTGAAATTTCACAAATATCTAGTTGCATACAGGGCAACTAATCTGCACAGTGACAAGCACCGCTCCTGAAGTTGCGGACCAGATACACCTGACTTTACTGTATATTCTCACAACAATCGTCTAATCAATAAAAAAGGCCTGTTACCATGGATATAAACTTTCCCACTATCTATTGCTGGCTTGGTGGATATGGGCATCCCGAGGCAATGTAGAAATTGTCTTGTGCTCGCTGACAACCAGCTAATTATCAAACAAACTGATAAGGTATGTGAGAGATGTATTTACATAATGTCACTGGAGGCAATGTTCTCACGTGTCAATCCAGTTGTCACAAGTGCACACAATAATACCTCTCAACTGTCCCTGATTTTAACTCATACTTTAACTCTGTCCCTCCTAATCCCTCCTAACAGTAGTGCCTTTTGGAGTAAAGGTGCTGATTTATACTTAATAAATAATGACAATGATTAAGAGTTGAAGACTTCTGTTCCTTCAGGAAATGTATATTAACTCACATTCTCTTGTTCTGTTAATGTCTAAAGTTAATAGAAATAATAGTTTAAGTGTCCCTGAATGCCCATGATTTTTTTCTGGATTTGTCCCTGATTAGTTAAGAGCTATGTACACATTGCACCCATCACACACAGCATGAACCAGAGAAAGACCCATATTTACTGAGGCATTTAAATGTAACCTTCCTAATCCCCAAAGACCTCCTAGACAAAGCACATGTAACAAATGCCCTCAGTAGTCCCACATGTATTTTTTTTTAAACAACACTCATATCAACTCATAAAGCCACATCATATGAAGCCTCTACTTCTAAGCCCTTAAGACAAACCATCACACAACCCAACATTCTGGTCACTGGAGAATCCATTGAGAGGCGCATTAATGTCCCTCTCATAAGGATGAGTATGGAGAAAGTCATGATCAATTGCTTATCAGGGGCCAGGATCTGCCATATTATGTGCACAGTCAGGTCATTGGACGACAAGCACCAGTACAACACAGAGTCCATGTGGGTGTAAATGACCTGAGATGCACCTCTCAAGAATATATGAAGGGAGAAATCATAGAGCTCTCAGAATGGTGCCCCGGGCTGGCATGAGCCTAGCACTCAGCAGCATTTTACCTTCTACAAGGATGATTTCACAATACGAACAGAAGAAGACTGACGTTAAAAATTGGCATAGTTTCTGGTGTCATTCTAAAGGTGTGCAATATTTGTCAGCATTGAAGGAGATGGTCAATAGACCACACTGCTTTGCCAGGCATGGTCTGCACCTCTCCCCTCTAGGCTTTAGAATATTAGCTAAAACATTGTCCTCCCCCCATAGTGCCTTTTTATATTAACTAAAACATTTCTGTCCCCCATAGTGCCTTTTTATATTAACTAAAACATTGTCCTCCCCATAGTGCCTTTTTATATTAACTAAAACATTGTCCTCCACCATAGTGCCTTTTTAAATTACCTAACACATTGTCCTCTGCCATAGTGCCTTTTTATATAAACTAAAACATTGTCCTCCCCATAGTGCCTTTTTATATTAACTAAAACATTGTCCTCCCCATAGTGCCTTTTTATATTAACGAAAACATTGTCCTCCCCATAGTGCCTTTTTATATTAACTAAAATATTGTCCTCTCCATAGTGCCTTTTTATATTAACTAAAACATTGTCCTCCTCCATAGTGCCTTTTAATATTAACTAAAACATTGTCCTCCCCAATAGTGCATTTTATATTAACTAAAACATTGTCCTCCACCATAGTGCCTTTTTATATTAACTATAACATTGTTCTCCCCATAATGCCTTTTTTATATTATGTAAAACATTGTCTTCCCCATAGTTCCTTTTTATATTAACTAAAATATTGTCCTCCCACATAGTGCATTTTATATTAACAAAAACATTGTCCTCCCCATAGTGCCTTTTTATATTAAAACAATGTCCTCCCCCATAGTGCCTTTTTATATTATCTAAAACATTGTCCTCCCCATAGTGCCTTTTTATATTAACTAAAACATTGTCCTCTCCCATAGTGCCTTTTTATATTAACTAAAATTGTCCTCTCCAATAGTGCCTTTTTATATAACCTAAAACATTATCGTCCCCATAGTGCCTTTTTATATTAACTAAAATATTGTCCTTCCTCATAGTGCCTTTTTATATTAAATAAAACATTGTCCTCCCCATAGTGCCTTTTTATATTAATTAAAACACTGTCCTCCCATATAGTACTTTTTTATATTAACTAAAACACTGTCCTCCCCATAGTGCCTTTTTATATTAACTAAAACATTGTCCTCCCCATAATGTTTTTTTTATATTAACTAAAACATTGTCTTCCACCATAGTGCCTTTTTATATTACCTAAAATATTGTCCTCCACAATAGTGTCATTTTATATTAACAAAAACATTGTCCTCCCCTCACAGTGACTTTTTATATTAACTAAAACACTGTCCTCCCCCATAGTGCCTTTTTATATTAATTAAAACATTGTCCTCCCTCATAGTGCCTTTTTATATCACTTAAAACATTGTCCTCCCCCATAGTACCTTTTTATATTAACTAAAACATTGTCCTCCCCATAGTGCCATTGTATATTAACTAAAACATTGTCCTCCCCCTTAGAGATTTTTTATATTTATTAAAACATTGTCCTCCCCCATAGTGCCTTTTTATATTAACTAAAACATTGTCCTGCCACATAGTGCCTTTTTATATTATGTAAAACATTGTCCTCCCCATAGTGCCTTTTTTATTAACTAAAACATTGTCCTCCCCCATAGTGCCTTTTTATATTAACTAAAACATTGTCCTCCCCTATAGTGCCTTTTTATATTACCTAAAAAAATGTCCTCCCCATAGTGCCTTTATATATTAACTAAAACATTGTCCTCGATCCACAGTGCCTTTTTATACTAACTAAAACATTGTCCACCCCATAGTGCCTTTTTATATTAACTGAAACATTTTTCTCCCACATAGTGCATTTTATATTAATTAAAACAATGTCCTCCCCATAGTGCCTTTTTATATTAACAAAACATTGTCCTCCCCATAGTGCCTTTTTATATTAACTAAAACATTGTCCTCCTCCATAGTGCCTTTTTATATTAACTAAAACATTGTCCTCCCCCATAGTGCCTTTTTATATTAACTAAAACATTGTCCTCCCCATAGTGCCTTCTTATATTAACAAAAACATTGTCCTCCCCAAAGTGCCTTTTTATATTAACTAAAATATTGTCCTCTCCATAGTGCCTTTATATATTAACTAAAACATTCTCCTCCATAGTGCATTTTTATATTAACTAAAACATTGTCCTCCCTAACAGTGCATTTTTATATTAACTAAAACATTGTCCTCCCCCATAGTGCCTGTTTATATTAACTATAACATTGTTCTACCCCATAATGCCTTTTTATATTATGTAAAACATTGTCCTCCCCCATAGTGCCTTTTTATATTAACTAAACATTGTCCTCCCCATAGTGCCTTTTCATATTAACTAAAACATTGTCCTCCCCCATAGTGCCTTTTTATATTAACTAAAACATTGTCCTCCCCATAGTGCCTTTTTATATTAACTAAAACATTGTCCTCCCCCTTAGTGCTTTTTTATATTTACTAAAACATTGTCCTCCCCCATAGTGCCTTTTTATATTAACTAAAACATTGTCCTGCCACATAGTGCCTTTTTATATTATGTAAAACATTGTCCTCCCCATAGTGCCTTTTTTATTAACTAAAACATTGTTCTCCCCATAGTGCCTTTTTATATTAACTAAAACATTGTCCTCCCTATAGTGCCTTTTTATATTAACTAAAACATTGTCCTCCCCTATAGTGCCTTTTTATATTACCTAAAAAAATGTCCTCCCCATAGTGCCTTTATATATTAACTAAAACATTGTCCTCGATCCACAGTGCCTTTTTATATTAACTAAAACATTTTCCTCCCCATAGTGCCTTTTTATATTAATTAAAACATTGTCCTCCCCCACAGTGCCTTTTTATATTAACAAAAACATTGTCCTCCCCATAGTGCCTTTTTATATTAACTAAAACATTGTCCTCCTCCATAGTGCCTTTTTATATTAACTAAAACATTGTCCTCCCCAAAGTGCCTTTTTATATTAACTAAAATATTGTCCTCTCCATAGTGCCTTTTTATATTAACTAAAACATTGTCCTCCTCCATAGTGCATTTTTATATTAACTAAAACATTGTCCTCCCCATAGTGCATTTTTATATTAACCAAAACACTGTCCTCCCCCATAGTGCGTTTTTGTTTTAAATAAAACATTGCCCTCCCCCATACTGCCTTTTTATATTAATTAAAACATTGTCCAC
Source organism: Protopterus annectens (assembly GCF_019279795.1). Lineage (NCBI taxonomy): Eukaryota > Metazoa > Chordata > Ceratodontiformes > Protopteridae > Protopterus > Protopterus annectens. The sequence continues at coordinate 1,122,114,479 of NC_056747.1, read as the reverse complement.
CCCCATAGTGCTTTTTCATATTAACTAAAACATTTTCATCCCAATAGTGCCTTGTCTTATTAACTAAAACATTGTCCTCTCCCATAGTGCCTTTTTATATTAACTAAAAAATTGTCCTCACTGATAGTGTTTTTTTATATTAACTAAAACATTGTCCTCCCTATAGTGCCTTTTTATATTAACTAAAACATTGCCCTTCCATATAGTGACTTTTTATATTAACCAAAACATTGTCCTCCCGCATAGTCTTTTTTATATTAACTAAAACATTGTCCTCCCCAGAGTGCTTTTTATATTAACTAAAACATTGTCATCTCTCATAGTGCCTTTTTATATTAACTAAACATTTGTCCTCCCTATGGTGCCTTTTTATATTAACTAAAGCATTGTCCTCCCCCATAGTGCCTTTTTATATTAACTAACATTTTGTCCTCCCCATAGTGCCTTTTTATATTACCTAAAACATTGTCCACCCCCATAGTGCCTTTTTATATTAACTAAAACATTGTCCTCCCCATATTGCCTTTTTATATTAACTAAAACATTGTCCTCCCCCATAGTGCCATGTTATATTAACTAAAAGATTGTCCTCCCCCATAGTGCCTTTTTATATTAACTAAAACATTGTCCTCCCCATAGCGCCTTTTATATTAACTAAAACATTGTCCTCTCCCATTGTGCCTCTTTATATTAACTAAAATATTGTCCTCCCCATAGTGCCTTTTTATGTTAATTAAAGCATTGTCCTCTCCCATAATGCCTTTTTATATTACGTAAAACATTGTCCTTCTCCATAGTGCCTTTTTTATTAACTAAAACATTGTACTCCCTCACAGTACATTTTTAAATTAACTAAAACATAGTCCTCCCCACAGTTCCTTTTTATATTAACTAAAACATTGTCCTCCCAAATAGTGCCTTTTTAGAATAATTAAAACATTGTCCTCCCCCATTGTGCCTTTTTATGTTAACTAAAACATTCCCTGGGATTCATGAAGCTTGCGCCAGGCGCAGGCGTAGCGTAGGTGGTATAACACCAAACATGGCCACAGAGCGTTTCAGGTACGATCCAAATCCACGTGCACTACCAGCATACACTAGATCTGTGCAGCTCTTGGCTCAGGTATGCTAATCACCCCATGCGTAGTACTGCAGCATGCAAATGAAGGTACATAACGATTCATGAAGTGGTGCAGGCATAGCGTAAGCCTACAGAAATGTAAACCAAAAAAAAACAATTTACATTTTGCCAAACAGAACATCGGAGCCATGAAAGTGGACCCGACTCATGTATTACAAAGTTAACATATGCCAATAGCTAAATATACAGCCAATGGCATAAGAAAAGATGCACAACACATAAAAAATAACATTTAATGTCATGGCCACAGTAATGCAAAGTACAACCACAGGGCATGTGTGCGCAAATGGGAATACAAGGAAAATATATACAAATGTCATAAAATAGCAATGTAACACAAATCATGATTTCACCATAATAGTCAATGGTATGCATGCTACACCACAACCAAGCTGTAAGGGTTGCTAAGGGTCTGTGACAGTGTTCGGCACGGTAACTATGAATTAGTAGTCAATGCCATGCAAATGAGGCAAGTAATAGTGAATCGCAAACGTCCCGCCGGCCTAAGGATGTAACATACGGCGCAGCGCTACAAAACCGAGGAGTGGTCTGGAGATATACATGACATCAGCAGTGGGGTGTGCCACCGTAGCTGTAAGCACATTGGAGCAATGCAAATCTGGACTGCCCATTGCTAAGCAAAGCCGCAGGATAGGGGTGTGGATGTAGGTATAGCTTTGCTTAGCTGAGAGCACACATGGTGCCCGAAAGTGCATGTGTACGTGGATGTCAACATGCCTGAAACCCGGTAAGAGGACGCACACACCGCACACCACAACTCAAGCAGGAAGTTTAGGTGTAGACAATAAGGAAATGCCGCAGTAGGGTAATTGGAGTACAACTGAGCAATTAACACCTATTAACTCACAGTGGGCCATTGACGGCAGCTAACAAGGCTGCTAGCAGCAACCTGCAGAACAGGATAGGGGAGGTGTCGGATTGCAAAGAAAAGAGAACTGTCACCGCAGAGCAAAGCAAACCTGCAGTAGATCAGCTATAGAACACATTTTGCAAGACAATCCTGGTTTGGGAAAGTACAAAACAAGAAAGCAGACTGCTGGATGCATGCCAGACAATGGGAGGGGAATCGTAAAGAAAAGTTAAGGCAAGGGCAAGAGGTAATCCACGGCAGCTAAATGCAATTCAACACCAAAGGCACCACAATAGCAGTACCTGTGGTAAAACACATAAGATACCCTGCAGCTTCGATTGTACATACACACCCTATGACATCATCAGTGTTCAAAGCACAATAGTATAAAGTGTGAAGGCACCTCACACACACTTGTCTATTCCCAAACACTGCACCATCGGTGTAAACAGACGGGGAACTTTGACAATGTACTTGTTGAGAGCTGCCATAGCTGTGATTCATCACCATGTGTTGGAGACTGAAGGTGTTGTGGAGGATGATGCTGACAACCACCTCAGGCCCTGGAGGAGGAGAAGAGTGTTCAGACCAAGGTAACAGGGGCTACATGATCTGGAGATAGTAGAGCGTTACAGGGTGGACAGGGACATCATACAGCAAATAGTTGAGCTGTGCCAGCCTCGCCTCAGATCCAGAAACAACAGAGGGGAACCCATCCCAGTGGACATGAAGGTATGTGTAAGCTTGAGAATACTAGCCACAGGTACCTCTCAAAGGCCAACTGGATATATCATGGGGATCTCACAGGCATCAGCATCCAGGGTACTCCGCCAGTTCATGGATGCCATGTTACCACATGCTAATGAGCATATATACTTCCCCCGAACTCAGGAGGAGTTGGCCAGCAATATGCATCTCTTCCACCATGTGGCACACTACCCGGAGGTACTAGGTGCAATAGACTGCACGCACATACATATCAAGTCACCACCCGGTGAGCATGGTAGGCGCTACATAAATCGCAAGGGATACCACTCCATCAACTGCCAGGTTGTGTGCAATGCCCAGGGCATTATCACGGATGTGTATGCTGGCAGCCCTGGAAGCTACCATGACTCCCACATCTGGCATGCCTCACAGCTGTATCAGGTATTTGTCAGGGGGAACATCCCATATGGCCACCTTGTGGGCGATGCTGGCTATGCACTAGAGCCGTGGATGAAGACTCCCATCAGAAATGCACACACACCCATGCAAGAATGCCATAATGAGGCACACACACAAACCAGAATCATCACAGAGCATGTGTTTGGGATGCTGAAATCATGGTTCCGTTGCTTGGACATATCTGGTGGAGCCTTGCAGTACTCTCCAGGCACATGTGCCCACATCTTTATAGTATGTGCCATGCTACATAATATGATCCTGCAAAAACAGCTGCAGCTGGGACATAATGGTGAAGGCCCTCGCAGCCCACTGCAATTGCCAAGGCCATCACAGGCACAGAGGGATTCAGACCACAAACACCCTGTGTCAGCCCCAGTAGGCAGATGGAGGCATGCCCAATATGCCCACGCCTTGGCAAAGAGGGAACGTATAGAACATACACTGACAGTGTAGGCCCCTACGGACTGACACAATTCTCCACCTGCACACAGAGTAAAATGGATGGCACACACACACGACCACCTGTAAATTGTAATGTATAGGTGGCCTACTGTGTGAATCCTACATAGGCAACCCTCAACTATTGCACACACAACAGCTATTGGAACAAGGAAAGTCAACACCTGAACAGTAAACGAAGCTAACAGCATATGTTGATACTGTATGTATAGGTTCCTAGGTACATCGGTAGGTACATGCCCAATTGTCAGTGTCCATTCATCAGCCTAGGCAAAATGTGTCTGCTGTCGCCACCCCATCGATTAACTAACTGTCCCTCTGTGGAGCAGAGCCAATTGCGGGATCCATGTGTGTAACCACTGTTCCCCACCCACTCTGCATGGATTCCCTGGTGTGTTAATGAGGGGCTCCATATAATGCAATCAGGGATGTAGTGCCAAAGCATGGGGAGTACCCATGACAGGTATCTGTCACCCCAGCATTCTCCAGTTATGGTTGTGTCAAGGTGTAGCACATTACAGTGTGTGGCTCACTGTGACATAGATTCCCAGTGCTAGAGCACATCCATTAAACATTACTTGGACATACCATTAATAGGTGTCATCCAAATGTAAACTAACTGAGTTACACATTTGATTGCAGTATGGAGGAACAGCCATAGTACAGTCCACATACAAAACACCAAAACACTTGTACAAATCCCAGATGGCCAAGTGGTAAAGCCACTGACTGTGTCGTGCATGTTCCCGGTTCCACATCCTGCAAGGGCCGTTACGTAATCCCGATGGCACGAATAATGGATGTTGGATGCAGATCATTAGAGCACGTTTAAGCACATGTTAGCGGGTTTATGTGGCGGCAAGTGACGGTAAGCATCGTTTAAACATGACTACATGGATATGCGCAAAACAGGTCTAAGCTTTGCTGAATATTGCGCAGATCACGGTCAAAGATGTCCAGAACAGGTGAAACCAGCATTATTCACCCTTGTACTAATAGTGTCTGCTCTGAGAGGTAAAACGACCACTGCCAGGAGTAGAACACGCAACCATGTACACAATCACCTACCACTAAGCTACCCGAGATGTACCAATGGCAGGTGTGTATTGTGACAGGTTAAAACACAAAAGGGCGGAGTTCAGGAAACAGTATACACCGCCATGTACCCAACGAAAGGTGTGTTCACTCTCTCTCTCTCTCTCTATATATATATATATATATATATATATATATATATATATATCTGAGATAGAAAGGGTGATAGAGAGATATATGTTGATATATACGGATATACATATATCTGCAAATATATAGATAGGTTAACGACATGTACACAACCATGGAGGTACAAATAAATAGGATACTGCCAACTACCAAATGCTTTACATACCGACACGTGTAATCACGAGGCTTAAAGACTGAAAGACCACAGTACCGGAACACTAGAACCGTGAGTAATATTATCACAATGTTAAGGGACATTTAGTTATTGCTGCTGGTGCTGCGGTCCAGGTAGGTACTGTGTTTAAGTGTGTTTCTGATTGCTGTAGTGTGTGTAAGTGTGTGTTGAGAGTGCGGTGTATGTTTCCGTGGGACTGTAATGTGTGTGTGTGTGTGTGTGTGTGTGTGTGTGTGTGTGTGTGTGTGTGTGTGTGTGTGTGTGTGTGTTTGCATCATGTGTCTGTTCGTGCTAACTCGGAGGTAGATTATTACAGTAGGTGTGGTCATAGCCGGCCTTAGGCATACGGTTACCACCTGTCCCACTTTGAGAGGGACAGTCCCTCTTTGGGCAGTTGTGTCCTGACAAAAAATATTAAAAAGGGCAAATGTCCTGAGATTGTAGGACATAATTATGTCCCATATATTATGTAATAGTTGCATTAAATAGTTATTCCTGTATCTAAAATACCTAAATGTTACAAGAAACATAATAAGCAACTAAAGTGCTACAAGAATAAGATTTTATTTAGGACAAAAGTAAGTTCTATCCTTTGTACTGACCGTGGGTATCAGCCTCTAAACCCCGATGTGTGTCCTGCAAATGTCCTACTATGACCATTTGAAAAGGTGGCAACCCAAGCCAAAGAGGTTCAGTCACCAACACAACTGTAATGAGTGCAAATATCTGTGACAGAAATACACGAGACAGCTTTCATGTAGCAACATTTCATTACATATCGATGTATTTCCGGAGGGATTGAAGGATCAACATCACCTGCATGCTATATAGGAACCAATTAACAATGGCTTAATGGCTTAATGAATAAGCCTGTAATAACCATAGTATTAGTCTACTAAATGATAGGTCTTCAATTAGGGAAGGTGCACCCACACACATATGGAATATGGAATATGTATAAATGCAGTCCCCACAAACCTTTATCTGCTATGTACACCCACCTACATCTCCCCCACAGCCGAAATAATTGCAATACAGACTGTAATAACATCACAAACATCCACTCATTCAATGACATCTGCAGAAGCGTTAACATACCATTGCTGTTGTACAATGGAACAGACGCCGATGTTACAGGTTTTGTTTGCAATAGTCTCATATCAGACGGTTGAGATAACAGCTACACTCACATGTAGAACTATATACTATAGCCGTCACACACAATCCACAGGGGACATGAATTCAAAATATCTGTGTCTCTCCATATAGCAGTTGCAATTCATCACAAAAATACACATCCAGGCTGTTTTCCTCGAAGGTAGGGCAAAAGGACAACGCCCAAGTGGAGGATTCAATTATACCCCACTGTTGCCGTATAATTGGCTAATGGAGTAGCTGCACAGCTGATGTGCATGTAATAATTTACTCCGGAACACCAATTGGTGGCAGGATACCACATGTTACTGGTATCTACGTATAAAAGGATGGCTTGCCATACATTCAAACTGTATGCTCATACCATAGAACTGTTTAAACAGGAAAGGAGTAAGACAGATATTTTCGTAAACCCGGACCACTAAGAAGGTATGTAGAACACTCAGTATGTTAGTGTACGTAGTGCCTGTTCTGCATTAATGAAAGTGTACACAATGCATACAGTGGGAAAAGGTATTATGTAGTGATGTCTTGTTGAGCATAGTAACGTTTGTAGAAATTGTGTGTACTGCTGTGGGCCACAAGGTAAACACCTCATACACCACAAGGGATGCTACATAAGGGCTTTAAACATAACAATTCCACTCCAGCCGCTGTCAGTGGTAGGGTTTGTCCAACAAGTACGTGCCATAACAGGGGATAGTATATGTTGATATACTGTAACAGTAGGCATATGTATGGGCGTATAACGAGAATAACATGCCTAAGGTGGTCCTGCTGTGCAATTATGCTTTGCATTATGGGATATTGTTGCAAAAATATGAAATGTATAGTATTGTAGGTAGCTATGTCAAATATTTTACATAGCATTACTGTTATATTATGCAAGCATAAGGTATGTCTATTGGCATGTACAATACACAATAACAGGATACATATGGCTTGTAGTCACCAGACAGTGTAACAGCATGATAGCTAATTGAAATAGAAGAGCTACTCAATTATCCATGCACAAAGGACATGTAATAGCTTCATAGGTTCATAGTTAGGTACTATGCTGTCTGGCCAAGTCCATTTGTAAGCCCAACTGCAGTGTTTTCACTGGCGGCACCTCCCTAGGTTAGTGTCCTGTGCCTGTGAACAGGAGAGCTATTTGTTTCCTGCACCTGTGTACAGTACAGCCACTGCAGTGATCCCTGGTATACATGTCTGTCTCCCATACACCCATCGAGGTATCTCATGAAGAGTGCTAGTGAGGGTCCCTGCCTGATGTACATAGGAATCATGTTCCAAAGCATGGTGAGTAGGTTCAGGAATGTACCCTCCAGCACGTCCTACTCATCATTGTGTTTGGGTACATATCCCAGAGCATGTTGCTCTCAGTGGCTTTTGCTTAGTTGCTTATGTGGAGCATATCCATCAATATTGTTGAAGACATGGGCCTTGTATGTTCAGCAGAGGTCACCTCTGAGTATGCAGTATGCAAATGAGTACAATTGGGGTTTCTGTGGTTGTGCTGCATACGTCATCCTTCAGTGGTCAGTAATCCTCTTGGTGTGTTAATGTTGTGGTATTTAAAGCAGTTGCTGTTCCGTAAGGTACACCCCACATGGGGTGTTGTACCCTTGAACGTGTTTCATAAGTCAGGAGTATAGAGGTACAATGGCTGCCTTTGTTCCGGCTACAAACCCATTACAGATTAGGGTGGCCACTTAGAAGGATATCCACGCCACCTTGGCAATATGGTTATCAAAGGAGTGGGTGCTATCTACGTGTGTACTAAGATCCCTTATAATGTCTTATGTATGTAGGGGACTACCACCTATGTGATAGTCAGTGGGTGATTGGTGTAATCCAAAGGGGATGTCTATGCACCTTGTGGCATGCAGCTTGAAGCCATGTTATCGACACCAGGTATCCGTCACAGTAACACCCTTATGGAGGGTGTCTGTATCAGCTGGTGAATCAATCATGGCTCCTAGTTTGCAATCGTCTGGAAACCTATTCAGGGAAAGTCCTTCTGTGCTCACCTGTACCTCAGGGAAGCATATACCGAACATGAGGGGCCCTATGACCGAGGACAGGGGTACGCCAATTGTAACTGTACAGTAGGAACTACGGTATGCTACCCTCACTGTGTGGGTCCTGTCCGTGAGCCACTTTGCATCTCAAGACGTAGAGGTTGATGTGCAGGTGGATGTGTATGTTGACAATACCAGAATTGGGAACAGTGTTGAAAGCCAATGAGAGGACAAGGTAGGCTGTGTGGCCCTCCTTACCATCATCTACTACCTTGGTAACTGTCTCAAAGGACTCCACCAGGTGTAGGAGCCATGGTCTGGCCCTAGAAAATCCAACCTGGGTGGTATCAAAGGTTTGGAGGACACCAATGTCTCTGTGAATGACTTTCATGATGATGTGCTCCATAACCTTGCAGAACAGTCTAGTCAGGCGTATAGAGCAATAGTTCCTCTGGTCCATTGTGGCGCCACCTTTGTGGAGTGTAATAACTGTTGCTGTGCACCATTCAGGGGCCACAATGTCTGATACAAGGCTATTAGTGAATTTGGTGCCCAAGTGGGGAGCCATGTCATTCTGAGGTTTGTGTAAATCGCAGCCTGGGATGTTGGACGGTCACATGGAGTCTGTGTTCCAGGCTTTAGAGAGTGCAGGTTTGAACTGCGTACTTGTGACCGTACGGACTCTGCATTGTTCCTGTATAGATTTGGGCCCTTTAGGATGTGAGAGGGGTGTAAAGTTAGTATTGAACCTATCTGCCAGGATGTTGCCAATATCAGTTGGTTCTGTAATGTTCCTGCCTAACCGTTGTATGTCAAAGCAGATGTGGGTATTGCCATAGAGAGTAGTAACATACCTCCATAATGCTTTGTGGTAGTCCGTGGAATGTGTTGCAGTAATGTTTACGTAGCTAGCTTTGGAGGATGTGATAAGGGATCTCAGATTCCTACTGAGGCTGACTAGGGAGCTACCCCACCCATGGGATTGTACTCTACTTTGCAACAGTCTCCTCCTTCTGTTGTACATTATGTCCATGGCAGTGGATCCCCAGAGTGGCATCCGTTATCTGGTGGGTACTGTCATGGCTCTGTTTGGCATAGCATGATCCATGCAGTCGTGTAAGTGCTAATGAAGTGCAGTTGTGTATGTTTCAGCGTTTGTAACTGTATTGTCCATCTGCACGGGTGTCATGACATTTACTACTGCTGTCATAAGAAGCCTGAAGTTGGCTTTGTAGAAATATTGTACTGTGTTTTCCGTGAAGGGTGTGGTGCTGGGATGTGGATAACAAGGGTGATTAGCATACGTTTGGAACTGACCAAAGAGGGAATAACCCCAGGTGTGGAACGCCAGTCACACATGTTGGTAATGGACTAGGATATTGTTGGCCTTGGTGGTGGTATGGATAGGTTGATCCAGCCGATTGGAGGTTATGAATCCCAGAAAGCATTGGCCTAATGTGTCGGTACATGAGTAGGTATCCCAGTTAAGTGTGGGGTAGTGTCAGTCTCACATCAGTAGTTCCTGTTTGAACCCTACTTTCCAGTACACCAAGAAATGAGGGCTGTTAACCGTGGGGTATGGTGTGGAATCCGTAGCAAGCTACAATTTGTATAGCAGTTATGGCCACCGTTAGTTGCACTTGGATTACCCCTGATGCATTGTGCTAAGCAACCAGCCTGGAGGTGTGTACATCCTTATGAAATATGGACACACCTCTGCCATGGGTGTTCCGTTCCTGGTTACATGACTGAAAGGTGTGGTCTGTGTAATAGCCTGTTAGTGCAGGGGTGCTCTCCAGAGCCTAGAAGCAGGTTCCAGTCACTGCAGAGATATCGAAGTGGTCCATTATAAGGAGTGCCTTGGCTGCGTGCGTTTGAGATGAAGATGTCAAGCATTGAGTAACATTACCCTCAAGTTTTGCTTGCCTGTTCCTGTTCTGGTGGAGAATATGTTATTTGAAATGTGTCTAAAACAGGCAGTATAGGAGCAGCAAGAGCCTTAGATGTTATCCCTATTCCCAGGGCTGACAGGTGCAGGTCATCTATGCCAAAGCATCGTATTTTGTTGACCATGTCATTCAAAGCAGACAGATACTGGATACCCTTGGAATGACACCAGAAGCATAGGCAACTGTTGAAGTGAATAATTCAGTCATTGTACTGTGGTATCAGTCTGGACGAATGCAGAGTGCTTCTCAGGGCTTGGGTGATACCTGCCTGGGCTACAAGATTGGAGAGCTATTGCATGTCCCTGTACATGTAGTCCAGGAAGTTACATCTCAGGGCATTCACACTAACATGGAGAATGACAGTCATATTGTACCTGTTGAGGAGTAACCTGAGTGCATAGGTTATGTTGTGGATCCTGTTACCCGACAGCCAGATGAAAGTGACTATCACCTTGTGTAGCCTGCTGAGTGGGACATCAGTGTTACCGCCTACAGAGTCACTTATGACTAGTGTGTTGGGTATGTTATAACACCCTATTGGCTGTAGTTGATGGGCACACATGAGTCTGGTGTTGTGTTTGGTGATGGGGGCTGCCTCTGTTGCCTACACAGAGTAGTATAGAGAGGCTTTGCAAATGTTGTAGTCTTACTATGCGTGGCCTGTGGTGGTGGAGATCTAGTGAGACTATGTGATGATTGGGGTGTGGTGCAAACGTTTAACATCCCCACATGATTGTCAGGTTCAGTCTGGGTTGGAGAGAGCATTACCACCAGCATGGCTACATATGTGCATCTCCCACAGATTGTAGTGTCGTATGTTAGGAGGTGAACATTGACTGTGTACATGAGACAGTTTCTATATTGCCTCATGTTGCCCATATTCATCATATAGACAGGTGATAACACTGGTAATTGACACTTGGACATGCCTGTATATTCAACCATTTCTCACAAGATATGTGAGGTAAGTGTGTACAACAGCTGTTGTACTGTAAGCAAGCTGGAAATGTAAGGACAAACAGTGTTTACATGTAGGAAATGAGTAGGATTGAGTGCTATAGTAATTAGTAGCTCATGAAGTGCTTACATGTTCTGAACAAGTGCTGAGCATGAATAAGCAATACCGATAGGGTGTTGGATAACATAAACTCACTGCCCCCCAACAGGTACACAATCACATATCCATGAACACTACAGAGCCCCTGTAACCATAACTATGATGGTACAAGGTGCACTCAGGCTGCATGTGACCTGTCCACATCCCTGGTTGTATAATACACATATGGCAAAACAGTTTGCTCTACACATACACTTCCATATAAAACATAGATTCATGTCAGTCTGTGAAAACACTGAATGGAGCACACCAACAGTTATCACAACCCACAAAGTGGAGACACCACTCATAATGGGAGGCACTGCACTGTTACCCTTTTGAGTATGGTCTGAAAGTCCATGAACCTTAATCAATGTAAATGTTGTTAGCAGTACAGATGTAGATGACAGTATGGATGATTTCACACTGCATAGCATACCTGTGACAGGTCATAGGACATCATCACCCATACTGTGTTCCACCTACACTCAGTATACTAGATGTACCTTTGTATGTCACAGGAGTGTTCTACCAGTGGCCTGTTGACAGAAGCAACACTACAAAAGGTGTCTGAGTGACATGTGCATATCACACCAGTGGCAGCTACAGTAAAACAGGGTTAATGTTTTGTACTCCCCCCTCATTGTAGCCCATACCCCACAGACAAATGGGAGGCATCTGCGTATGTAAGTACGTGGATGGCCATGACCTAGGATGCAATAGCTGACTCAGTGTTGTGGACAACATACAGAATGGGCTTTGTGGGTGAGGTGCGTGACATATGTGCACAATCTGACAGCTGCTTATTGCATTGTCACTGCTAGGTTAATAACCCTGTACCCATTAACTACCACCTAGGCAGCGGTCAACATTATGGACACTGTGTGTAAGGGATGGTGATGTGCACTTTACCTCCCTGAGCTAGTGACGTCACCAGGCCTATTAGGTAGTCATAAGAGGCAACCCAAGTCATGACAGGGTGCCATCCATGAGCATGGAGATCATTGGACAGCCATACTCAGCACTCAAGTGACCAATATTGGATCACATATCACCCTTAAGGGATATTGGCCATGCTTGGATGGGCAACACCAGCCTTCACAATCCTCATCTCCACTATGCAGCATGCTGCCTACCCTGCATAAAGACATGTGCAACACTGTGATGTTGGACATGCTACACGTACATATCCTGATCCAAAAGACATACGTCATGGACAGCCACCTTCCTAGTACAAGGATCGCCACATGCTGGACAGATCCCTGTGCCATACATGTTACATACTCCTGCCATACCATGCAACCCTGTCCAGCAAAGCTGCACATGTCATCTCTGTCAAACATGGTGCAATGGCCGCATGGTAGATGTATCATTAACTGTCTGGATCAGTAATGTGGCACTGTTTCACCTGGCGGTGGGAACATGGCTGTCGGATACAGCTAGAAAACCTTACATCCTATGCCCATACATGGCCCAGGGCATACACACTACTACATGCCCTTGGCCGAACATGCTATAGTTGATAACCATCCCTGTGAATATCATCCGGCTAGCCATTGTCCCATGTGTATCACATGTGCAACACAGGCGATACGTGGCAGGATGGTGAACTGCTGTACAGTGCCGCATAGATGTATAAGGCAAAACACATGCATGTAAAGGTTTCCATGTGCATGTCTGCATTGTCACTGCTCATGTCCGTTAAGGCAGTGTATGTGTTGATATGTGACATATACACAGCATCAAGGTCAACAGCATTAATGTGGACACATCCAGGCATGTTCTGATAGCTAAGAACACCAGTACAGGCAAACAGACATGCCCACATCAAGACAGCATTCACATGGAGTATGAGCAATGTAATGAGGTGACACACATATATGGTGATAATATCCAATCCCCATCGGGTGTTACATGTGTGTGACACAAACATGTCAGTCATGTCAGTGTCATGACGATTTGCAAAGACAGCTGTTCATATGTACTAAATGTAATACAAATGTATGTGCAGCTGTATCTCTGTGCATCTCTGAGATACTGAGACCTGTCTCCATCATTATGTCTTCCAGATAATGCCTCGATCAAGACTGCCAGCATATAGCCGCTTGGAGGATGATGCCCTTATACCTTACCTCCAGGATAACTATGAGGTATTGTTCAGCCATGTGCCACAGCATGCCCAGCAGCATGATGACCTGTGGCAGGAACTTTGCAGGAGGGTTAATGATGTGGGTGGCCATAACCGCACCTACCAGCAGGTGCGCAGACACTGCACAGACCTGATCCGATATGCAAAACAGCGTGCCAATGCAATCGCCAGGGAACAAGGTAGAACAGGTGGTGGGCCACCAACCCAGCCCCCACTCATACCTACTGAGGAGCTACTGGCCAGCCTGGGGACCCCATCAGAACAGCATCCACAAACTCTAGCTGCCATTGTGGAGGTGGGGGTCTCCCAACCACTGAGCCTAGGGTTGCCTGGTAAGTCACTACTGCACATATAACTATTATATCCCATTTAGTTGCATGTGTCACTGTACAATATGTAATGTAACATCATATGCAAGGTATCTTTACACACATGCCGCATACTATAGTATGCTACCCTGTGGATGCACACACGTGCATACTTCATAGTATATGCTATTGCACTGGCGAATGTGTTAACATGCACACTGCACCCTGTAGCTGTCATACAGTCATGGATAATGATCAAACTGCTGTGTCACCCCTATACAGGTACCTCTGGCATGCCACAGAGACAGCAGGCCATTGCAGGTGAGACAGTTATCAGTATCAGGCATGTTAATGCACAGATCTATTCGCCATGTGGCCAGTTAACACATGTACGCATAATGTATGGTCCAGTCACGATATACAGGTCGCATTTTTCATCAATCACACTGGCTACCCATGTGCAATATATACAAACTAAATGAAACACCGACATGAAACCACAGTAACTGTCATTGCTAGATGTGTGGACAGCTGTGCATACAATGGTGGAGGTGTTGTTCAATGTAGGAATATGTACTATACATCAGAACAACACATGTGGGGTACACAAACAATACTACACAGTGAGCTGGGATATGGGCAGCCCACAGGATTCACCATTGTGGAATATGCCCCTGCAATGGGTGCACACATTGTGATGTGCCATCTGACATGTCCCAGACATGTAGTGGTCCGGCTGCAACATTGTCTCACTATCCCATAAAACATACCCCACATATCAAACATACAACCCTTTGTCTGCATAACCCTGTGGACAGTGGAGTATCTGACATCTATGGGTGTATGTCATATGGGACAACACAGACATGTGAGATAGACGGCCATCACAAACATTTGGCCAACACATGTTCACACATGGCCATGGAGGATGGCCAGAGACGTGTAGCAACACACAGTAGATGTGATGTGTATGTGTGTACACCCTGTTGCACATTGTTTACACATGGTCCAACTATAGCCTTTGTTGAATGGTTATATAGTAGATGTGGAACACTGGACATCCTAAAAGCCTGTGCACAGCTTGTGGAGGTGTCACTTAATTCGACCACATAAGATATGTTGAACATCATGACTGTGTCACAGCATGACAGTAGTCACCTGTACAGCTTCCAAATACATACACAGACACCGCATCAGGCCACAGATACTGTACATTTCCCTTGCTGCTGTTGGACATCACTGTCAGCCCTGCACCTCGTGTGTGGGGTACATAAATGTCATGTGGGACATGGTGTATTGACAAGTCTGCCATGTGTGGACACGGTTGCCAGGCAGCTAAGAAATGTTATCAGTTGTGCAGGGGTGTCATCCATATGTCTTTCGGTGCCCTGTCACACATGACACAACATGGTTTAGTGTGTGTATACACCTCAGCGACTTGGGTCACAATCCACAGTATTTATGTATTGTGTATGCACGCAGTCATGGCTATGCACTGTGTGTGTATTCCACACTGTATAGCAATAGAGACGCCTCATGGTTCCATGCAATGGCACTGTGTCTGTACTTCGCACTGTATAGCAATAGAGATGCCTCATACTACCCTTCAATGGTCATGCACATCTGCTAAAAGTGCATTCTATCTGTAGGGCATACAGACAACACTGCAATGTGACACCATTACACCGCTGTACATGTGTCAGGACACCATTGTGTCAAACATGTATGCATGTCAATGCACACATCAGCAGATTACATGTCATACTACATGTTAATGTCAAGGACATATGCCTCACATCAGCCATGTGTACTGTTAACCTGTGCTGGTCCACATGGTGTATCACAGGGATGCATGCATGCTACCATGATTGTGTGAAATGCATGGCTTCTGCTATGACACATACTTGCTGCTGTGTGCAACCCAGGGATGTATGCTAACTACCACTATTAATGTCTGAGCTGCATACCGTCTGCTGTATCACATGCATGCTGCATGCCTTCTGTCAAATCACATGCATGGTCTGTGTGTGTCTGTGTGTGTCTGTGTGTCTCTATTGTAATGTAGAGTCTTTGTTTGCCTTCACAGGTGATGTAGGTGCGTTACCCTCCTGCGGTCCATCTGATGTTAGTGTCCCCACAGACTCTAGCAGTGATGAACATATGCTTGAGGTACAGGCAGGGTTGTCAGGGGCTGAATGTGTGCCATTGGTTGCCATCCCACCTATATCCCCCTCTTCCCCACACACAGTTCTCATGCCAACACATACCCCATCACCAGTGGCCATAGAGGAAGGACAGTTAGCGTGTGTTAGCTTGGAACAGGAACGTGTGGTGGCTATGGAAGGTGTGTCTTGACACCATGGTGTCAGTGAAATGACTGCAGATGTGCCACACAGGCATGTGGCCAGTGCTTCTCGTAGGAGGACATCTGGCCGACATGCACCTGCAGGACAGAGCTCAGCAGCTGGTGTCACCAGACGCATGTTTCAGACTGTAATGGTGGCACAGGCACATGCTGAAAGGCAGAACAGAGAAGGGCAGAGGCTTCAGCGGGCTGCTGTCCATTCTTTAAATGACAACATCCAGGCATTGGCAAATGCTCAACAGCAGATTGCTGACGTTTTGGACAGGCGATTGGGTGACATGGTTGGAATCCTTGACCGTGGCATGGCAATCCACAAGTGTGAGCTGTCTGTGCTGGAACATCTGGTAGGAGTGAGGCATAGGCCACGTGGATGTAGGCCAGCTACAGCACCTGGTGCAGGTGTACGTGAACGAGCTACCTCACATGCCCGCTGCCATAGTGCCGGTAGCAGCAGCAGTGCAGCTGGTGCTGCGCTGTCCACACCAGGACACAGCAGGCCACATGGACGTGGCCCTGGACAGTCCCAGCAGGGATACAGTTCCAGTGGACATGTGTCATCGGACAGTACCCAATCTGTACCTCTGCCTGTTAGTGCCCGTGCAACCCCTGGCAGGCACAGGTCACATGACCATGGCCAAACACAGTGAGCTGTAAATCCTGGTCTGTACAATCTGGAGCTGTCAATAATACCCCTGTGTAGGCCAGACACATGGCAGAACTGTGTGCACACATACACGCAAACACCAGAAACATCTGTAGGGCACCACAACACCCACATGCATAACAACCAGACATGTCCAATTAGATCACAGGCCCTAACCCACACACATGATGTCATCCACTGGTGCGGCCTAGGCCCCTGGCAAACATTATCACCCTGTGCATATCATGATGCTTGTGCCGCATCCCTGTCATCCACACCATCGGTGCAGGGACATGCTCATATGGTCTGATGCACAGGGTGAACAGAATAGTGAGATACGTGTATATTACAATTGTTGTGTACTGTTGGCACGCAGCAGACATACCATGTAGTACAGGTTTAGAATGCATTGTTTTATGTTCACAGTATGTGTCTTGGTAACAACAGTAACAGCATGTTGGTAATGATGCCCTGCTTCCCTCCTTAAGGTCTAATTGCATGTGCCATTACATAACAGTGTTTGCAGTTAGAATGCATTGTTTTATGTTCACAGTATGTGTCTTGGTAACAACAGTAACAGCATGTTGGTAATGATGCCCTGCTTCCCTCCTTAAGGTCTAATTGTATGTGCCATTAAGTACCAGTGTTTGCAGTTTCCAATGTGTAAATGTGGAGTACTCACTGGCATGTATGGCAATACCAGCATGCTTTACGTAGCCTCAACCTCACTGTTAGAAAGGCTGACATTCCAAAGATGTCTACACATCTACTGATCCAGGAGCATGTGAGCTGTGTACTAGGCTACAGTGGCTAGAGACATGACATCCATACCGGGTGACATCACAGGTACAGTTACATGGTACGGGGGGTTTACACAGTGGTCTAGCTGATGTCAAGGGTAGAGGCCAGTTGATAGCATGAGGCCTCACTGTGTAGTAGTAATACACTTTCACATTACAGGATGAGAACACACACAGACATACACAGACACACACAGTAACACGCCCACACTCACGGGGTCAACAACACTATAACACACACTTGATAGTGTTGAGGTGAGGACCCCTGCCTATGTAGTGATCATCATTACAGTACTGTGTGTCCACATGACGTGACACAGAGAATGAACATGTACAGGTAGTCAGTAATGCCTAAGACTGAAGGCATCAACAGGGTAGTGGATTTCATCTCCTTGAGGGGTTAGGGGTCCTATCTTTTCTCTATGGTAGCATACATTCTCACTCCATGCACCAGACAGCCATACATGCGTACACACACACACACACTTTGGAGTCCACAAATGTCATGCACATACAGATAGCTAACATGTGTGTGATACACACACCACCCCTGCCTATGTCTTGCTTTCTGCACTGCAGTATGTACAGATCTCTACAACAGTGTACAGGGGTGTGCAACAATTGGGATGTATTCCCCACCATACGTGGCATATATGGTCACACAAGCAAACACACATGGCAGTACTGTGAATCAAACACCTGCTATCTTATGATACGTCTGACAGACATGCAGCAGTATTGCCCGCATTACAATGTGTACCGATGCTACCTTTGGCAATTGTGCTGCAATATGCACACGGGAGGACTTAAGTGTTACAGTCAGTGACACCCTGACTGCTGTGTAGGTTGTATGTCTTCACCTTCAATTAACAGAAACATAGCTTACTGTTTGCACATGTTATGGTAGGATGGCTTGTGACACACCTGTGAGCTGTCTTCAGCAAACATCCATCTGCATAGGTGGCCCACCACTTTATGTACACACATCCATCCATACCTGATGTACATCTTACCGTACTGTCAGTATTTCACCATATACAGGTGTCAGTGATGGGGCTGCATTGCAACTGCATGTTGTAGTAAGACACAGATGAACTGCAAACATCAGCTACTGTACATGCATGGTAGCTGAATGCACACCACTACATGTACATGTGTGTAGGTCCTACATTCCTATCATGTAGCCATGTTTGTATGCATTGCAATTGGTGGACATGTGTGATGACATACATGACACATGGACTGTTGTATGATATGATAGTTGTCATGGGTAACCAGTACAGAGGAAATGTTAACTTAGTCAACATTGCTACCTTATGTACTGCTAGCATTCAACAGCCATGGACCTACCTTTCATGTGCATGTGTGTAATTGCTGTAGCCACTTGTCTGCACGAAGGACAGCAAAGGCTATGCTATGTATATATGTGTTGTGTGTCTGTGCGGCATGTACATATCCACGGCAGTTACATGTATGTCATATCCAAACATGAGTGTGTTTTCTGGTGTACAGCAACAGTTATCTGTTACAGCTGTATAAGACCCAGGGC
Source organism: Protopterus annectens (assembly GCF_019279795.1). Classification (NCBI taxonomy): domain Eukaryota; kingdom Metazoa; phylum Chordata; order Ceratodontiformes; family Protopteridae; genus Protopterus; species Protopterus annectens. Next base: position 1,122,095,407 of record NC_056747.1, on the reverse strand, counting down.
CCCTGTTATGTGTACAGCCAACTTGGTTATGAACAGTGGTATCATTGCATTGCATAACACATGATGGAACCCTGTCAGTACATGGGTAGTCTGCACAGTTGCTGTAGAGCTAGGTACAGTCCACTGGTCATGAGTAACATGGTGTTGTACTTATGTATGGATGTGTGTTGCTGGTCCAAGGACATGGTGATGTCTGAGGGCTACATACTAGAATGCGGCATTTACCACTGTGATCTGCACCTGACATATCTGTGATGGCTTTTGAGAGTGTACTGGTCTGTACATGTGAGTGGCCTTGGTGTCCCCACGCACATGAACACCTGGAGTGGTCCATAACGGTCTTATGGCCCACATGTCTGCTCTGAGGTATACGGTGGTAGTGCTATTGTGCTCAACTGAGCCTTATGCCAGGTGTTCCTCACTGCACAGATGTCAGTATTCCCCATTGTTGGATCTAGATTGGCAGCTGTGATTACGAATGCTACACATCTAGCACTGTTTAGCATACACATACAATGCAGTTGTCCTGTAGGTGTCAGGGTGTTTATCTGGTCTCAGGTTCTTCATCTATGTATGGTACTATATGTGCGAAGTAGCCACTCCTGCCAGGACATCACCACAGGTGGTATTAGTGTGCCAGGTTTAGATTGGTACAGCTAAGGTGATGGACAGCAGCAGACATTGTGTAGAAGACCGGTGTCAGATATATGTAGTGCAGCATTCATGCTAACAATGATGACTATTGACACACTGTGCCCTTCTGTGTTTTAGAATCTGTGTGCATACAAGACAGCCCTTCGCTACTAAGTGTGTGAGCATGCCCAGTAGGCCGTTGTGTAGATGGACACATAGTGCATTCCAAACAGACGTGTGCTACTAAGTGTGTGAGCATGCCCAGTGACAGCTTGTGTTGGTTATGTGCCTCTGTGTATGGGCATGACCATTGTAATCCTATATAGCGATAGTGGTCATCCAGGCAACAGATGGCCATACCCCACTTCAGGATGGATTCCTACATTGAACACACTGGTTCACAGGTATGTACACCGTAACTGCCAGCATCCATGTCGATGTCTGCATTCCTAGAAGGTCATATTGACTGTCTTGAAAGGTGTACTGTCTGTGGCATGTCTCGTATCTATGTAGTGTTGTAATAGTGCTCAGTAGATAGGCAGTTGTCCTGCTCACACCACTGCCGTGTGTTTGTCTCCGTCTGTCTTGGGACAGTAATATGCTTTTAGACTGTTCACACTCCATACAATCCCTATTGGCGTTTGTTCCATTGTTGATGATGTCACCCACCTAGAAGTATGCCTTTGGGAATGCTGTGATCCAGTAATCTCGGTAACGCATTCTGTAAGTGCATAATGCTGTAGTGTGATAAGATAGTTAGGTCTATGTTCTAATCCCAGCCCTGCTGTGTGTGTGTGTGTTTCCAGCTGCCTGGGGACAGAGTAATGCTTTTAGACTGCTCACTCTCCATACAATCCCTATGGGCGTCTTTGCCTTTGCTGATGATCTCACCCACCTAGAAGTATGCCTCTGGGAGTGCTGTGATTCAGCAATCTTGGTAGCGCGTTCTGTAACTGCGTAATGGTGTAGTGTGATAAGGTAGTGAGGTCTATGTTCTAATCCCAGCCCTGCAGTGTGTGTGTGTGTGTGTGTGTGTGTGTTTCCAACTGCCTGGGGACAGAGTAATGCTTTTAGATTGCTCACTCTCCATACAATCCCTATCGGCGTCTTTGCCTTTGCTGATGATGTCAACCACCTAGAAGTATGCCTCTGGGAGTGCTGTGTTCCAGTAATCTCGGTAGCGCGTTCTGTAACTGTGTAATGCTGTAGTGTGATAAGGTAGTGAGGTCTATGTTCTAATCCCAGCCCTGCCAAGTGTGTGTGTTTCCAGCTGCCTGGGGACAGAGTAATGCTTTTAGACTGCTCACTCTCCATACAATCCCTATCAGTGTCTTTGCCTTTGCTGATGATGTCACCCACCTAGAAGTATGCTTCTGGGAGTGCTGTGATCCAGTAATCTCGGTAGCGCGTTCTGTAACTGCATAATGCTGTAGTGTGATAAGGTAGTTAGGTCTATGTTCTAATCCCAGCACTGCCAAGTGTGTGTGTGTGTGTGCGGGTCCCCACCTGCCTGGGGACAGAGTAATGCTTTTAGACTGCTCACTCTCCATACAATCCTATCAGCGTCTTTGCCTTTGCTGATGATGTCACCCACCTAGAAGTACGTCTCTGTGAGTGCTGTGATCTAGTAATCTTTGTAACATGTTTTGTAACTACGTAGTGCTGTAGTTTGATAGAATAGACAGGTAGGTGTTCTATTCAAAGGCATGACAGGTGTGTGTGTGTTTGGCAGTCATATCCTATGTGTTGGTATCTGTGAGTGGCTAGTTCCAGGATGTGTTGAGTGTGTTTTGTTGCTTTCCTATATAGTGTCCACAAATGTCATAATCCCCTAAGAGACTGGGTTGTCAACCCATACATTCGCCAATAGGTCTGGTGAGTAAATGTCAGCAGCCCTACTCTTACCTTTACTACAGTCTGACCCATGTGACGCAATGAAACACACTTGCCTTGATAGTAACACCACTACATAATGCAGGTGGCACATGTGGTTTCCTTTTCATTCTTGTCTAATGCTTTGGTGTCATGTGGTCCGCTGTTGCGATATAAATTCAATATCTACGTATGTGTGTGTATATGTATATGTGTGTGTATTGTGTGTGTGTGTGTGTGTGTGTGTGTGTGTGTGTGTGTGTGTGTGTATATATATATATATATATATATATATATATATATATATATATATATATATATGTATATATATATATATATATATATATGTTGTGTCTTTCAGCTTTTCCCGGTTAGGGTTCGCCACAGCGGAACTCCGGTCCGCTAATGATTGGTAGTTGATTTTTACATGCCGAGTTACCAGCCCTGATGCACAACTTTCAATGAAGGTACGCCCATTCACGCATGTCTCCATGCAGAAGACGCTCTAGCTGAGAATCGAACCGTACACTGTCTTTTTGTGAGGCGACAACACTACCGCAGCACCACCACCGCGATAAAAATTTGTTTGTTTGTGTCTTTCGGCTTTTCCCGGTTAGGGGTCGCCACAGTGGAAACTCCGGTCTGTTAATGATTGTTAGTTGATTTTTACGTGCCAGGTTACCAGCCCTGACGCACAACCTTCAACGAAGGTATGCCCATTCATGCATGTCTCCACGCAGAAGACGCTCGTAGTAGCAAATGTGTACAACTGTCAGCTGTACCCCTCTTCCAACGTACACATGTGAGAGTTATGTGCGCCACCCCCGGTGCTGTGTAGGACTGTGGATACAGTTGGATGTCCCCCCACGCTGTGCAGAAATGTAGCAACAATCAATGCCACATGACCGTTAGCTACCCTGCAGACACAGCATGCCACCTGTCGGTGTACAACACAGGGGTCGGCACCACAGTACTGACTATCTGGACATGTGACACATGCGATCCAGTTGACCATACTGGGCATGCTCAAACACATGAAGGTGTGACGGTAATGTCAGTCGACAACATGCATAACAGTCATAATGGGCATGCTCACGCACTGAAACACAGGACGGCCAAGTCTGCAAACAACAGTGGTCTGGACATACATTGCTATACTGTTGGATGACTGTGCTGTATGGTACGTGTGTGGTACTGTCTATTGTCTGTATATATGCCATGGTGTATTGGTAATTCACATGAGCTGTGTGCGCAGGGTATTGCTACCAACATGTGCAAAGGACGGTTCTTTGTTTGAAGCCAGAACGACGCTTTTGGATACGGAGTGGGTAAGGCACATTCCAGCAGCTGGGAGCAGCTATGCGTGGGTTTGCATGGTGTTAAGCACTGCTGACCTCTGGTTACAGCTCTTATACTTGTTTAGACTCCACATTTCTTTAACAGTGCAATGCTCGCATACTGGTAGGCAAACACGCTTACACCCGCTCGCTCACTCACTTGCACGTGCACTGACATTGGTGCTTCCATTTGTCACTCACGCTGGGTGGGCGCGATCCCTTGTGATGCCTATTACATCGGACTACATGATTACAGTATCGGGTATGGCTAACCATTAGGCGACGGCAGGCATTCGACTGTATGGAATCGGCGGCCTGTCCAGTGACTTAATCATATTATGTGCGTGTTCCTCATACAATCTGCTCCCATCTGGCTGATACATGGGAACCAATACTCTGCAATGCTGACATATAAATGTGTTTTGGGAAATGCATCTCTCTGCCGGGTCATGCTACCGCATGCCTATTGTCGGTTTTCCACCTTTTAGATTGGCTGAGTAACACCTTTCCCACTTTGCATTGGCCAGTCCCTCATTAGGCATATGTGTCATGCGAGAATAATCTAGCCATAGCAAATGTCCTGATTAGAGGACAATATTATATTCTACGTGTCAGTAATAGTTGCATGTAACGGTTATTGTATAAATGACACGTCGATATGTTATGTGAAGTACTATAAGCAACTTGACTGCTGCTAGACTAAGCTTTAATTTGTGCTAATATGTATATTTCTGCACTATGCATGGCTGTAGGTATGTTCTGACCTGGTACGTCTGACATTTCTACAGAGCAGGTCCCACTTTGGCCATTTGGAAAGGTGGCAGCCCTATAGGAACTATATATAGAGCTGTCACATTTGGCAAGGCAACACATACCCACAGCCAGTAGTAAACTGACTACTTTACTGGTTTGCATACGTTAAGGTTATTCTTGTAGCATTTTAGTTGCTAATACTGTTTCCTATAACATGTAGCTGTTTCAGATACAACAAAATCATTTTATGACACCACTACACACAATATATGAACTCTTTTCCCAAAATCACAGGCCATGTGCCATAACATTCATTTTGCAGGACACAACTGCCCAGAGTGGAGTGTCCCTCACAAAGGTGAACAGGTGGTAATCCCAAACTATTATGCTATCATCTACCTAAGGTGGTTGGCGGAATATGCACTTTCCGTCACTAGCAGACCTCACATATGAATGGGGGAGAATGAACACTGTATCAGGGACACTGCATAACACCCTGAGGGACACATTTAGATGATTGGTTCTATTAACCTGATACATTGACAGTCACAGGGCATAAGTATTCATTCACATTTGTCAAGGTACATGCTGTTTATGACTCATACATGTTGTCATTAGTCATTATGTGTATTCCGCCACCTGTCCACCTAATATCACTAGTTCTGGAAGTGTTTAGTTAGGACTGTGTTACATTCTGATTCATAATCATGGATGTCCATGATAATTGGGTACAAGGCACTGATATAGTCCCTATGTGTTCCCCCAATGGTTTATGGACTATCCAGTAGATGTGCTCTTCAGGTATGGGAGGTATAGGTGTCTGCTATGCCCACATAGGAATATTAATTACTTCCACGGGGTGGGCCTAATACATCTCTGCCAACCAACACCTGCACACTTAGGCCCATTATTGCATACCCATGATTCACCTACCTGACACCCCTCTTCAGCACTCATGACAAATACTTACTGTGAGCGCAGCTGGGGTATGAACACACCCCTACACACTGCCCACTCTCCCCGTCTCGGGACACATGTCATACGTTTTGTCAACCCATGTGTTATTACACTTGCACAACCTACTGTTCCGTGTACAGCTACATCCTGCTCATGTCAATCACTATAGGGTTGCCTGTATAGTGAATTTTTGGTGTCCCACAAGGGACCCAGTTATCAATGTTTAAAGTGTAGACCTTGCAGATCTCTCCCACTGGTACTTTCCTGCTGGTGGTTTGGAAAGCAGCAGTGTATTTACCTTTATTGCCTGTCTGTATGTCTGACCGGCCTAGCTGGACAGTGTGGGAGGTAAACATTTGTTTATTGGACCTCCCAGTAACATATGCCTGGTCTGAACATATGTTACCCGTAATTGCTGTAATGTAACCTAGTTATGCACATATGTATATCCACAGTAATATATATATATATATATATATATATATATATATATATATATATATAATATTATATTTATATTTCTGTGTGTGTGTGTGTGTGTGTGTATACATATATATATATATATATATATATATATATATATATATATATATATTTTATATATATATATGTGTTGTCAGTCATTACGTGTATTCCGCCATCTATTGACCTAATATCACTAGTTCTGGAAGGGTTTAGTTAGGACTGTTATATTCTGATTCGTAATCACGGACGCCCATGATAATTGGGTACAGGGCACTGATAAAGTCCCTATGTGTTCCCCAAATGGCTTATGGACTATCCAGTAGATATGCTCTTCAGGTTTGGGAACTATGAGCTTCAGCAGTGCCCACATAGGAATATTAATTACTTCCACTGAGCGGGCCTACTACATCTCTGCCAAACAACACCTGCACACTTGGGCCTATTATTTCATACCCATGATTCACCTACCTGACACCTCTCTACAGTACTCATGACAAATACTTACTGTGAGCGCAGCTGGGGTATGAACACACCCCTACACACTGCCCACTCTCCCCGTCTTAGGACACATGTCGTACGTTTTGTCAACCCATGTGTTTTTACACTTGCACAACCTACTGCTCCGTGTACAGCTACAACCTGCTCGCGTCAATCAATACTGGTTTACACATATGGTGAATTTTTGGTGTCCCGCAAGGGACCCTGTTATCCATGTTTAAAGTGTAGACCTTGCAGATCTCTCCCACTGGTACTTTCCTGTCAGTGGTTTGGAAAGCAGCAGTGTATTTACCTTTATTGCCGTCTGTATGTCTGACAGGCCTAGCTGGGCAGTGTGGGAGGTAAACATTTGTTTATTGGACCTCCCAGTAACATATGACTGGTCTGAACATATGTTACCTGTAATTGCTGTAACGTAACCTAGTTATGTACATGTGTATATTTACAATGACATATATATGTTTTTTTGTGTGTATATGTGTATATATCAATAAATGTTGTATGTGTATATATATATATATATATATATATATATATATATATATATATATATATATATATATATGTGTGTGTGTGTGTGTGTGTGTGTGTGTGTGTGTGTGTGTATATATATATATATATATATAAATATATCTATATATATACATATATATATATCTATATCTTTATATATATATATATATATATATATATTTGTATATGTGTGTGTGTGTATATATATATATATATATATACACATATATACATCTGTGTGTCCGTTGACCAATACATTTCCTGGACAAACACACTTACACATGCGTATTGGGTTTTATCTCTGCTTCAACAGCATACTATTGCCTTAGTCATTATGACACCGACACTTCACTCCGGTTAACTTGTAATCGGTATATAGCACGTTATACAGCAGATAGATGTCGCACTTTGTTCATGTATGGAGTACCGCTGATAAGTGTGATGTGATACAGTGTCATTTGACCTATTCCTCATCTGCACAGCCTATTATTCCTGCTACTGTATTTGTTTCTGTGCACATTCATATTGTTTATGTCAATAAATGGAGTGCATGTGTTACAGAGAATGTATGTCAACATATTGATGTCTGCATGTTGTTGTGTCTTTCGGATTTTCTCGGTTAGGGGTCGCCACAGCGGAACTCCAGTCCGCTAATGATTGGCAGATAGATTTTTACGTGCCGAATTGCCAGCCCTGACGCACAACCTTCAACGAAGGTATGCCCATTCACGCATGTCTCCACGCAGAAGATGCTCTAGTTGAGAATCGAACCTATGTACTAGCTGACCTACACGAGCCGCTCCATTGGAACTGGCGCAACCAACCCTGGCACTCCTGTATCCATAATCGCATAGCCATAGTTTCTCCAGCCCACCCGTGTTGAGGTTCCACGAGTAACAACCATTATCCACCTGATATCGCAGCCATGACACACCTTTACACATTACCCTCTCCAGAGCGTTAGGGGCCCTACACACATTTTGTACCGCCCCGTGTATTCACAGGGTCTCCCGCCATTTATATTTGCACATACGTGCCTTTTCTGGTGTTATGGATTATGAACATTTGCGGGCTACAAGTGTAGGTGGTCACAACATGAACTACATTCTTTCTGTGTGTAATGTAGACATAGCAGTTCAACGATATTATGACCACTGGTATAACCCTGTCTCTGATGTGAATAGCGGTGCTCTACTCACTCTTGTGCAGCTTTATCTGACATACACTGCAAGCACTATATAATACCTTAGTTGCTCTAGATTCCCTTCACAACCCTTGTGTTTGCTTTCTTCTTTCGGCGTTCATTCTATATATATATATATATATATATATATATATTTTTTTTTTTTTTTTTTTCATGTATTTCTTTATTTTATGTCTGTGGATATATATCTATACACACACACACACACACACACACATATATATATATATATATATATATATATATATATATATATATATGTTACATCTGTACAAAACAGCATACATTTGCTATGCTGGGAGCTGCTTACACCCACGCAGGCGCACTTGCATATCCTTATTGTGAGTTACATATGTTTACTGCCACTTCTTTGTGCTTACGTGTGCCTTATTCATTATGACAGTACCACTTTGATTGATGGAATCCGGTTAACGGCTCCATGCAAAACACACGTTCACCTTTACATGTTTAAATGTTGGCTTTACAGCACAGAAGCATTCATTACACAAGAAAATGATATGTGCTATAGTCGTACTTGAACCGGGAATGCATTTACGTTAGGCGGATGCTCTAACCACTACACTATTGGTGTTCTGCTTCATTTATATGTATACCCATGGTTCATAGCTACCCTAACATACGCCTCACCACTTCACTTACACAGCAGGCATCCATTCTCCTGCTGGGAAAACCACAGTACTACACATGCAACATTCCCTATTCCCAACTGCTCTGGACCCATGCTGCATGTTTACTCACTCCAAGCATATTCAGAACTCCAAAGCTTATAGTCCTGGCACATACATGTGTTTGATTGTCACGGTGTTCATGTGGTGATCCTGGTTTAGGCTTGTCCGACTGGTGATCGGAACTGCCCTGTACCTGTTCAAATGTCAGACATAGCACATAGACAGAGTTGTTCCCAATTTTAACATTCTACCTGTGTTTACAGATGCAGGGGTTTGGGCACCTCTGACCAGATTATTATGTTGGCACTACATAATACAGGGTGGGGGGTGTTTCCACTACATAATACAGGGTGGGGGGTGTTTCCACTGGTGTTTCCCTTCACATTTGACTATTTCATTCATTCATATATACGATGAATATTATTCTGGACATCACTTATGACTTCACTACAGGTATGCAATAGTGCTGTCAACAAATGTGACAGTTGGTTGGTGTACATATGTGTACGGACCTCTGAAATACTCAGGGACTAATTTCAACAGTGACAGGGACAAGGCAATGACAAATCAGGGACAATCACGGGCACTTCTACAATGTTAGTACTATTAACTTGAAACGTGTTGACAGATTCAGAGCCATATGTATTAATACGTATTTTCTGCAGTTAAAAGCGTCTATTACACTTAATTATTGTCATTAGTCATTCAAGTGTCATTCAACACCTTTCCTCCAAAGGTCACTGGTTTTGTGAGTGATTAAGAGGCTGGCCAGTTATTGTGCGAATGCTCTGACCATTGGTAGGGTTGCCACATTTTCATATGTACAGGATGGGATATATTCTGGACACACCAGATTGTTTAGGCCAACACAACCACGGTCAGTACAGGGTTTAGAACATTCATTATTTTCCTAGATGAGAGCCTATTCCTGTAGCACTTTAGTTGCTTATTCTGTTTCTTGTATGACTTATGTATTTTACATCCAGAACTAACTGTTTTAGGCAACTGTTACATGAAATATGGTACATAGTTATTTCCTACAATCACAGGACATTTGCCATTGTATCATTCTTGGTCAGGACACAGCTACCCAAACAGTGACTGTCCCTCACAAAGTGGGTCAGGAGGTACCCTGCTTATGTCAGCCCCTTAATCATCCTATTTCCAAGTGCCGCTATGCGACTGTGTACAATATATTCTCTCGATAATTCATGTGGGGAGATGTGCATCACGGGCAGGTGTTTGATCCTGGGTAGTAGGTTCTGCATGACCGTCTAGAGGCTGAACAGTCTCGTGAACCACTACTGCCCATACAACTTGTGTCCAGATGTCTACAGGACTGGACATTGTGTCGTGATACCTAGTCTGATGTTTACACAGGATACTTATCCCATGAGGGATATCCAAAAATTGAACAAGCCAATAACCGTCCATTTTTTTGGATTTACGAAAATGTGTTAGGGTTTTACATGGAAGGGATACATAGTTTGCAATCCTAACACTGCCTAGGATGACACTGCCTACTACATATGAGTAGTGGTCACTATGTGTAGATATGGCTACGCCAAGCTAGTAGCCCGAGTATGGCTGGATTTCGTGGACGTTCAGGAATGGGGGCGGGTTGTGTACTGTAGAGGGGATGATGGGTATTCAATTATGCATCCAGGTGTGTTGCGTTTGGATGGCCCAGTTCCATACAGACCATTCTGTGGGTATGTACCAGTGACGTTTCTGTACATGTGTATCACACATTTTAATATTCATATGTTTGTGTGATTGTGTTCTACAGTATGGCCTGTCAGGTTGTATTGCGGATGTGTATGCTTGATCTTTGTGTTTCTTTCTGATTCACCTGCTGCTCCCTCATACACCTCCAGTTCACCTATTGTGCATCCAACACAGTCTCACCTTTGTGGATTATAACATTACTCACCCCCCCCACACACATATTCCAGACACTCCATCCATCCCTTCTTTGGTTGATGGCCCATGGCACGGTCAAGGGAACACATTGCATACACTACATATGTTAGGTACCTGTATGGTTGTGAGGACTACCCTGGCATTTTTCACCTTCCACATGCTGTACATCACGCACATAGGTACATGCAAATACTTATCTTTCATGACATGGTAGGTACACCTGGGTAATACCCGTTCAACTTTGACACATCCTGACAAGAATGGCTTGGATCGCATATGGGCAGATTTTGGCCGAATGCTCTGACTATTGGTAGGGTTGCCACCTTTTCATATGGCCAGGATGGGATATATTCCGGACACAAATCAGATTCTACAGGACAACACATACCCACGGTCAGTACTATGGATAATACTTTTGTTTTATGCCTACATTTTAGCTTATTGTTGTAGCAGTTTATATGCTCCTTCTGTTTTGTTTACTTGCTTATTCTATTTCTTGTAACATGTGGTATGTTACATACGGAAATAACTATTGTATGTGACTATTACATGCGATGTGGGACATAATTATGTCATACGGTCGCAGGATATTTTACATTTATAATGGTTTTGGTATGGACACAACTGCCCAGCTGTGTACTATCCCTCACAATGTGGGACAGGTGGTAACCCTGACCACTGGCCTAGACGTAACTATTGGCGGCGCGCTAACATGATGCGTTTCACTTCCACTTGGTATAACTATCTACACTGCATTAGAATACGGGCACACGGTTTTAAATGTCATTTGTTCGAGGGATGGAGACTCGTTATTCGCTAAAGTGCATTTGTGTTTGCTTCTTAATTTTGTGTTTGCAAGAACTGTCTTGCATGCTTTGCATACGTTTCAGTATCCACGGACACAGACAGGTGTGATTACTATTGCACGCAGACTGTAATATTCAGCATTTTAGGTTGCACGTCAACAGCCAACATTTCCACGTCTCATTGCGACACTTTGACATGCCCCATGCACTCACGCTTGTTTCCTATGCATGTGGCTATGGCGGCAGCGTGCCTTCATTAATATGCATATGGAGCTACTATGCCATCTACACATCGTACGGTCAGCGCAAGCCTAACGCCGGCCTTGTGCCGAGCTTCATGAATCCCGGGGATTGTCTTCCCCCATAGTGCCTTTTTATATTAACTAAAATATTGTCCGCTCCCATAGTGCATTTTTATATTAACTAAAACATTGTCCTCCCCATAGTGCCTTTTTATATAAACAAAAACAGTGTCCTCCCCACATAGTGCCTTTTTGTATTAACTAAAACATTGTCATCCCACATAGGGCCTTTATATAAAAACTAAAACATTGTCCTCCCCCATAGTGCCTTTTTATATTAACTAAAACATTGTCCTCCCCCATAGTGGCTTTTTATATTAACTAAAACATTGTCCTTCCCCCATAGTGCCTTTTTATATTAACTAAACCAATGTCCTCCCCCATAGTGCCTTTTTATATTAACTAAAACATTGTCCTCCCATATAGTGCCTTTTTATATTAACTAAAGCATTGTCCTCCCCCATAGTGCCTTTTAATATTAACTAAACCATTGTACTCCCCCTAGTGCCTTTTCATATTATGTAAAAAATTGTCCTCCCCCATAGTGCCTTTTTATATTAACTAAAACATTGTTCTCCCCCATAGTGCCTTTTTATATTAAAAAAAAATTGTCCTCCTCCATAGTACCTTATTATATTAACTAATACATTGGCCTCCCCAATAATGCCTTTTTATATTAACTAAAACATTGTCCTCCCCATAGTGCCTTTTTATATTAACTAAAACATTGTCCTCCCCCCATAGTGCCTTTTTATATTAACTAAAACATTGTCCCCCCAGTGGCTTTTTATATTAACTAAAACATTGTCCTCCCCCATATTGCCTTTTTATATTAACTAAAACATTGTCCACCCCCATAGTGCAATTTTATATTAACTAAAACATTGTCCTCCCCATAGTGCCTTTTTATATTAACTAAAACATTGTCCTCCCCATAATGCCTTTTTATATTACCAAAACATTGTCCTCCCCCAATTGTGCCTCTTTATATTAACTAAAACATTGTCCTCCCCACAGTGCCTTTTTATATTATCTAAAGCATTGTCCTCCCCATAGTGCCTTTTTATATTACCTAAAACATTGTCCTCCCTCACTGTACATTTTTAAATTAACTAAAACATAGTCCTCCCAATAGTTCCTTTTTATATTAACTAAAACATTGTCCTCCCAAATAGTGCCTTTTTAGAATAATTAAAACATTGTCCTCCCCATTGTGCCTTTTTATATTGACTAAAACATTGTCCTCCCCATAGTGCCTTTTTATATTAACTAAAACATTGTCCTCCCCCTTAGTGCCTTTTTATATTAACTAAAACATTGTCCTCCCACATAGTGTTTTTTATATTAACTAAAACATTGTCCTCCCCCATAGTGGCTTTTTTATATTAAATAAAACATTCTCCTCCCCGCATAGTGCCTTTTTATATTAACGTAAACATTATCCTTCCCCATAGTGCATTTTATATTAACTAAAATGTTGCCTTCCACACATAGTGCCTTTTTATATTAACTAAAGCATTGTCATTCCCCCATAGTGCCTTTTTATATTAACTAAAACATTGTCCTCCACCATAGTGCCTTTTTATATTAACTAAAACATTGTCCTCCCCTATAGTGGATTTTTATATTAACTAAAACATTGCCCTTCCCCCATGGTGCCTTTTTATATTAACTAAAACATTGTTCTCCCATATAATGTCTTTTTATATTAACTAAAACATTGGCCTCCCCCATAGTGCCTTTTTATATTAACTAAACCCTTGCCCTCCCCATAGTATCTACATATATTAGGGAAAATTGTCCTCCCCCATAGTGCCTTTTTATATTAACTAAAACAATGTTCTCCCCCAAAGTGTCTTTTTCTATTAAAAAAAAAAACATTGTCCTCCCCCATAGTGCCTTATTACATTAACTAATACATTGGCCTACCCCATAGTGGCTTTTTATATTAACTAAAACATTGTCCTCCCCATAGTGCCTTTTTATATTAACTAAAACATTGTCTCCCCCCACCCCATAGTACCTTTTTGTATTACCTAAAACATTGTCCTCCCCCATAGTGCATTTTTATATTAACTAAAACATTGTCCTCCCCAGAGTGCCTTTTTATATTAACTAAAACATTGTCCTCCCTGTAGTGCCTTTTTATATTATCTAAAACATTGTCCTCCCCCATAGTGCCTTTTTATATTAACTAAAACATTGTCCTCCCCATAGTGCCTTTTTATCTTAACTAAAATATTGTCCTCCCCCATAGTGCCTTTTTATATAACCTAAAACATTGTCCTCCCACATAGTGCCTTTTTATATTAAGTAAAACATTGTCCTCCCCCATAGTGCCATTTTATATTACCTAAAACATTGTCCTCCCCATAGTGCCTTTTTATATTAATGAAAACATTGTCCTCCCCCATAGTGCCTTTTTATATTAACTAAAACATTGTCCTCCCCCCACAGTGCCTTTTTATTTTCACTAAAACATTGTCCTTCCCCATAGTGCCATTTTATATTACCTAAAACATTGTCCTCCCTATAGCGCGTTTTTTTATTACCGAAAACATTGTCCTCCTCTTAGTGCCTTTTTATATTAACTAAAACATTGTCCTCCCACATAGTGCCTTTTTATAGTAACTAAAAACGTGTCCTCCCACATAGTGCATTTTTATATTAGCTAAAACATTGTCCTCCTGCATAGTGCCTTTTTATATTAACTAAAACATTATCCTTCCCCATAGTGCCTTTTTATATTAACTAAAACATTGCCATCCCGCATAGTGCCTTTTTATATTAACTAAAACTTTGTCCTCCCCAGAGTGCCTTTTTATATTAACTAAAACATTGTCCTCCCCATAATGTCTTTTTATATTAACTAAAACATTGTCCTCCCCCATATAGTGCCTTTTTATATTAATTAAAACATTGTCCTCCTCCATAGTTCATTTTTGTATTACCTAAAACTTTGTCCTCCCCCATACTGCCTTTATATATTAAATAAAACATCATACTCCCCCATAGTGCCTTTTTATATTTCCTAAAACATTGTCCTTTCACATAGTGCCTTTTTATATTAACTAAAACATTGTCCTCCCTTCATAGTGCCTTTTTATATTAACTAAAACATTGTGCTCCCCCATAGTGCATTTTTATATTAACTAAAACATTGCCCTCCCCCATAGTGCCTTTTTATATTAACTAAAACTTTGTCCTCCCCCAGAGTGCCTTTTTATATTAACTAAAACATTGTCCTCCCCATAGTGTCTTTCTATATTAACTAAAACATTGTCCTCCCCATATAGTGCCTTTTTATATTAAATAAAACATTGTTCTCCGCCATAGTGCCTTTTTATATTAAAAAAACATTGTCCCCGCCATAATACCTTATTATATTGACTAATACATTGGCCTCCCCCATAGTGCCTTTTTATCTTAACTAAAACATTGTCCTCCCCCTAGTGCCTTTTTATATTAACTAAAAAATTGTCCTCCCCCCACAGTGTATTTTTATATTAAGAAAAACATTGTCCTCCCCCACGAGTGCCTTTTTATATTACCTAAAACATTGTCCCCCCAGTGGCTTTTTATATTAACTAAAACATTGTCCTCCCCCATATTGCCTTTTTATATTAACTAAAACATTGTCCACCCCCATGGTGCAATTTTTTATTAACGAAAACATTGTCCTCCCCATAGTGCCTTTTTATATTAACCAAAACATTGTCCTCCCTGTAGTGCCTTTTTATTTTACCAAAACAGTGTCCTCCCCCAATTGTGCCTCTTTATATTAACTAAAACATTGTCCACCCCACAGTGCCTTTTTATATTAACTAAAGCATTGTCCTCCCCATAATGTCTTTTTATATTACCTAAAACATTGTCCTCCCTCACAATACATTTTTAAATTAACTAAAACATAGTCCTCCCAATAGTTCCTTTTTATATTAACTAAAACATTGTCCTCCCAAATAGTGCCTTTTTAGAATAATTAAAACATTGTCCTCCCCCATTGTGACTTTTTATATTGACTAAAACATTGTCCTCCCCATAGTGCCTTTTTATATTAACTAAAACATTGTCCTCCCCCTTAGTGCCTTTTTGTATTAACTAAAACATTGTCCTTCCCCGTAGTGCATTTTTATATTAACAAAAACATTGTCCTCCCACATAGTGCTTTTTTATATTAACTAAAACATTGTCCTCCACCATAGTGCCTTTTTATATTAAATAAAACATTGTCCTCCCCCATAGTGCCTTTTTATATTAACGTAAACATTGTCCTTCCCCATAGTGCATTTTTATATTAACTAAAACATTGTCATTCCCCATAGTGCCTTTTTATATTAACTAAAACATTGTCCTCCCCCATAGTGCCTTTTTATATTAACTAAAATATTGCCCTCCCCATAGTGGATTTTTATATTAACTAAAACATTGTCCTTCCCCCATAGTGCCTTTTTTTATTAACTAAACCAATGTCCTCCCCCATAGTGCCTTTTTATATTAACTAAAACATTGCCCTCCCATATAGTGTCTTTTTATATTAACTAAAACATTGTCCTCCCCCATAGTGCCTTTTTATATTAACAAAACCCTTGCCCTCCCCATAGTGCCTTTTTATATTAGGGAAAAATTGTCCTCCCCCATAGTGCCTTTTTATATTAACTAAAACAATGTTCTCCCCCATAGTATCTTTTTATATTAAAAAAAACATTGTCCTCTCCCATAGTGCCCCATTATATTAGCTAATACATTGGCCTACCCCATACTGCCTTTTTATATTAACTAAAACACTGTCCTCTCCCATAGTGCCTTTTTATATTAAGTAAAACATTGTCTTACCCCCATAGTACCTTTCTGTATTACCTAAAACATTGTCCTCCCCCATAGTTCATTTTTATATTAACTAAAACATTGTCCTCACCCCAGAGTGCCTTTTTATATTAACTATAACATTGTTCTCCCCGCAGTGCCTTTTTATATTAGCTAAAACATTGTCCCCCCCATAATGCCTTTTTATATTAACTAAAAGATTGTCCTCCCCCATAGTGCCATTTTATATTACCTAAAACAATGTCCTCCCCATAGTGCCTTTTTATATTAACGTAAACATTGTCCTTCCCCATAGTGCATTTTTATATTAACTAAAACATTGTCATCCCCCATAGTGCCTTTTTATATTAACTAAAACATTGTCCTCCCCCATAGTGCCTTTTTATATTAACTAAAATATTGCCCTCCCCATAGTGGATTTTTATATTAACTAAAACATTGTCCTTCCCCCATAGTGCCTTTTTTTATTAACTAAACCAATGTCCTCCCCCATAGTGCCTTTTTATATTAACTAAAACATTGTCCTCCCATATAGTGTCTTTTTATATTAACTAAAACATTGTCCTCCCCCATAGTGCCTTTTTATATTAACAAAACCCTTGCCCTCCCCATAGTGCCTTTTTATATTAGGGAAAAATTGTCCTCCCCCATAGTGCCTTTTATATTAACTAAAATAATGTTCTCCCCCATAGTGTCTTTTTATATTAAAAAAAACATTGTCCTCTCCCATAGTGCCTCATTATATTAACTAATACATTGGCCTCCCCATACTGCCTTTTTATATTAACTAAAACACTGTCCTCCCCATAGTGCCTTTTTATATTAACTAAAACATTGTCCTCCCCATAGTGCCTTTTTGTATTACCTAAAACATTGTCCTCCCCATAGTTCCTTTTTATATTAACTAAAACATTGTCCTCCCCCATAGTGCCTTTTTATATTAACTAAAACATTGTCCTCCCCATAGTGCCTTTTTATATTAACTAAAACATTGTCCTCCCCATAGTGCCTTTTTATATTAACTAAAACATTGTCCTCCCCATAGTGCCATTTTATATTACCTAAAACATTGTCCTCCCCATAGTGCCTTTTTATATTAACTAAAACATTGTCCTCCCCATAGTGCCTTTTATATTAACTAAAACATTGTCCTCCCCATAGTGCCTTTTTTATATTAACTAAAACATTGTCCTCCCCATAGTGCCTTTTTATATTAACTAAAACATTGTCCTCCCCTATAGTGCCTTTTTATATTAACTAAAACATTGTCCTCCCTATAGTGCCTTTTATATTAACTAAAACATTGTCCTCCCATAGTGCCTTTTTATATTAACTAAAACATTGTCCTCCCCATAGTGCCTTTTTATATTAACTAAAACATTGTCCTCCCATAGTGCCTTTTTATATTAACTAAAACATTGTCCTCCCCATAGTGCCTTTTTATATTAACTAAAACATTGTCCTCCCCATAGTGCCTTTTTATATTAACTAAAACATTGTCCTCCCATAGTGCCTTTTATATTAACTAAAACATTGTCCTCCCCATAGTGCTTTTTTATATTAACTAAAACATTGTCCTCCCCATAGTGTCTTTTTATATTAACTAAAACATTGTCCTCCAATATAGTGCCTTTTTATATTAACTAAAACATTGTCCTCTCCCATAGTGCCTTTTTATATTAAGTAAAACATTGTCCTCCCCATAGTGCCTTTTTATATTAACTAAAACATTGTCCTCCCCATAGTGCCTTTTACATTAACTAAAATAATGTCCTCCCCAATATTGCCTTTTTATATAAACTAAAACATTGTCCTCCCCATAGTGCCTTTTATATTAACTAAAATATTGTCCTCCCCATAGTGCCTTTTTATATTAACTAAAAAGTTGTCCTCCCCCACAGTGCCTTTTTTATTAACTAAAATATTGTCCTCCCCATAGTGCCTTTTATATTAACTAAAACATTGTCCTCCCCATAGTGCCTTTTTATATTAACTAAAACATTGTCCTCCCCATAGTGCCTTTTTATATTAACTAAAACATTGCCCTCCACATAGTGCCTTTTTATATTAACTAAAACATTATCCTCTCCATAGTGCCCTTTTATATTAACTAAAACATTGTCCTCCCCATAGTGCCTTTTTATATTAAACAAAACATTGTCCTCCCCAGAGTGCCTTTTATATTAACTAAAACATTGTCCTCCCATAGTGCCTTTTTATATTAACTAAAACATTGTCCTCCCCATAGTGCCTTTTATATTAACTAAAACATTGTCCTCCCCATAGTGCCTTTTTATATTAACTAAAACATTGTCCTCCCCATAGTGCCTTTTTATATTAACTAAAACATTGTCCTCCCTCCATAGTGCCTTTTTATATTAACTAAAACATTGTCCTCCCCATAGTGCCTTTTTATATTAACTAAAACATTGTCCTCCCCATAGTGCCTTTTTATATTAACTAAAACATTGTCCTCCCCATAGTGCCTTTTTATATTAACTAAAACATTGTCCTCCCCATAGTGCCTTTTTATATTAACTAAAACATTGTCCTCCCCATAGTGCCTTTTTATATTAACTAAAACATTGTCCTCCCCATAGTGCCTTTTTATATTAACTAAAACATTGTCCTCCCATAGTGCCTTTTTATATTAACTAAAACATTGTCCTCCCCATAGTGCCTTTTTATATTAACTAAAACATTGTCCTCCCCATAGTGCCTTTTTATATTAACTAAAACATTGTCCTCCCCTATAGTGCCTTTTTATATTAACTAAAACATTGTCCTCCCCTATAGTGCCTTTTTATATTAACTAAAACATTGTCCTCCCCATAGTGTCTTTTTATATTAACTAAAACATTGTCCTCCCCATAGTGCCTTTTATATTAACTAAAACATTGTCCTCCCCATAGTGCCTTTTTATATTAACTAAAACATTGTCCTCCCCATAGTGCCTTTTTATATTAACTAAAACATTGTCCTCCCCATAGTGCCTTTTATATTAACTAAAACATTGTCCTCCCATAGTGCCTTTTTATATTAACTAAAACATTGTCCTCCCCATAGTGCCTTTTTATATTAACTAAAACATTGTCCTCCCCATAGTGCCTTTTTATATTAACTAAAACATTGTCCTCCCACATAGTGCCTTTTTATATTAACTAAAACATTGTCCTCCCCATAGTGCCTTTTTTATATTAACTAAAACATTGTCCTCCCCCATAGTGCCTTTTTATATTAACTAAAACATTGTCCTCCCCCATAGTGCCTTTTTATATTAACTAAAACATTGTCCTCCCCATAGTGCCATTTTAAAAAAAATTT